>NC_060138.1:759616883-759918341 GCF_021461385.2 Schistocerca piceifrons
TGGTAAATTTGATCGACGTTTGCCGTGATAGTGATTCAGCTATTGAATGGGCTTTTGGTCATGGGTTGCAGAAACGTGAGAGATTCTGTAAAGATAGACAATGGCTTGGCGGTGCGAATAAAATGTTCTTAGAACGCAGTCAATCTACCGACGGTCGTACTTGGCGCTGCTCTGTAAGACGCATTTGCAGGAAGAAGATTTCAATTCGCAAAGATTCCTTTTTTACGGGTAGTCATCTGTCTATCGAATGCATCATCAAAATGGCTTACTCCTGGAGCTTCGAACTCGATAAACAGGAATTTTTGATGCGTGAACTGCAAATCTCGGCTAATCTGGCTGTGGATTGGAAACAGTCCTGCAGAGACATTAGCCACGAGTTTTTCATGCAAGAGCCGATTGTTTTAGGCGGTCAAGGGCGTACAGTTGCGATCGACGAAAGCTGTTTTGTCCGTCAAAAATACAATCGAGGTCACAAGGTTAAGGAACAGTGGGTATTCGGCGGATACGACACTAAGACCAGAGAAAATTTCCTCTTTCACGTAGTTCGAAGAGATGCTGCAACTTTGCTGCCGATTCTACAACAATATGTGCGGCCTGGGACCACTATTGTTTCCGATTTGTGGGGAGCGTATAACACAGACCACAACCTAGGTTATCAGCATTTGACTGTTAAGCATTCCATGCATTTCGTTGATCCAATTACTCACGCAACTACTAATGATGTTGAAAGCGTATGGCAGAAAGAAAAACAGAAAAACAAGCGCATGTTTGGTACTCATCGCAATATGCTGTCCAACTATTTCGCCGAGTTTGTATGGCGGCAACGCTTTGCATCAAATCCATTTCACAATTTGATTGATCACATCAGGCGCGTTTATCCGAATGCTGCGATTTAGCTTGCTGCAATTTAACTTCAATGATCTTTACGCATTGTTATATTTCGATTACATGAGAATATGTTGTTTTATTGTTTCTATCACATTGTTATGTTGTTGTATTGTTACATTTTGATTAAATGACAATATGTTGTTTTACTGTTTCAAAACTGATGAAAAATGTCATATTCGTGATGACGGTAATAGGTAAAAAATCAAAGATTTCATGGGTGTCCCCCTAAACTCGATAAGTACTGCCTGCTAGACTCAAAATTCGAACCCTGAGCCTCCCCCGCTAAAATCTCCTCGCACGTAGGCTCGGAACCACACTGACATGAATACTATGTATGTGCCTATGTATGATCAGGCGCGAAAGACGGATAGGCTGAACCGCTGCAAGTACGGTGACGTACGTACGTCACCTGACGACGTCACATGTCCAACATTTCTAATCTAGTTTTGGAGTATTCCCTGACATTTGCCGCCCCATGTGTCTTATTTGCCTCTGCGTCATCCGCCTCGCTTCATATGTTTTTAAACCTTAGTAAGAATCATCCTCTACATGTGAGTGTGGACTCTGAAGAATCTTTAAAACGCCAAGATCGGTAGCAAAACATTTATTAGATTTAGATAACCGGTTTCGGCGTTATGCTGACTTGCCGATTTCCAGTGAATTTCTCGACACTGACATACGTGGTGAAACGCCACTTACAGTACTGAGGAGAAAGGTGATGTAATGTTATAAAGCATAAAATTCGAAGATGGCAAGATAGTCTTGCCGAAATAGATTAAGCCTATCAGAATTTAAAAAATGCTTTACTAGAGAACTTGGCGTTTGAAAGTTTGAAGAGTTTACGTATATTTCATTGTATGTTTACCTTTCTGCAATAAAGCACTTTTTCTATTTATTATTCTCAGGTTCACATACAAATGGCGTGTTTGGAACAAAATTTTAACTGGTAGCAATTTTTTAATATTGCCTACATGTAGCTAGCTTACGTGAGATGGGAAGTAGAATTGTACTACGACACTCCTGGGAAGCTTACCTTGGCCTAACTGTAGCTTGTTGTGCCAGATGTTTATTCGAAAAACCCTAAGCAAATTTGGGCAACATTTATGGAGAAAAAACCATATTAAAATCATATGAGTACGCAAATAACTGAAGATAGATAGTTCTCTTCAGTTTATTTGTAGTATAACCTGTAATATCTAGTGTGATAGCTCCGCCCCAGAATATGTATGTATTACATATAAAGGATACTAAATTGTAAACAATACATGAGACAGAAAGAGAGAGAACACCGTAAGATAAACATCTCGATGTTACCTATAGGAGGGTATGGTGGCATAATAAAATATAGTTCTCAAGGAAATGATATAGAGCTGAAAGAAAGGAGTGCTAGTTCTGCAAGGTTCACGGGAGAGCTTCTGTAAAGTTTGGAAGGTAGGAGACGAGATACTGGCAGATATAAAGCTGTGAGGACCGGGCGTGAGTCGTGCTTCGGTAGCTCAGATGGTAGAGCACTTGCCCGCGAAAGGCAAAGGTCCCGAGTTCGAGTCTCGGTCGGGCACACAGTTTTAATCTACCAGGAAGTTTCATATCAGCGCACACTCCGCTGCAGAGTTAAAATCTCATAATGAGATATATTTTGAACAGAATGACCTCCTCAATTGCAACCAGCATAGATTCCGGGAACATTGATCATGTGAAACCCAACTTGAACAGTTCTCCCATGACGTACTGAAAACTTTGGATCAAGGTTATCAGGTCAATGCAGTATTTCTTCATTTCTGAAAAGCATTTGACTCAGTACCACACCTACACTTATTGTCAAAAGTATGATCATATGATGTATCAAGTGAAATTTGTGACTGGATTGATGACTTTTTGGTAGGGAGGACACAGCATGTTATGTTGGATGAAGAGTAATCATCAGATGTAGAAATAAATTTGGGTGTATCCCAGGGAAATGTGTTGGGACCCTTGCTGTTCATGTTGTATATTAATGACCTTGCAGATAATATTAATAGTAAAATCAGGCTTTTTGCAGATGATGTAGTTATCTATAATGAAGTACTATCTGAGAGGAGCTGCAAAATATTGTCAGGTCTTGATAATATTTCAACATGGTGCAGAGATTTGCAACTTGATGTAAATGTTCAGAAACATAAAATTTTGCACTTCTAGAAACAAGAAATGTAGTGTCCTATGACTGTAATGTCATTGAGTCACTATTAGATTTGGCCAACAAATACAAATATATGGGGGTATGAAATAGATTCAGTTGTGGATAAAGCAAGTGGTAGACTTCCGTTTATTGGGAGAATACTGTGGAAGTGCAATCAGCCTACAAAAGAGACTCCTTACAAATCACTCATGCAACCAGTTCTAAAATATTGCTTTAGTGTGTGGGACCCATACCAAATAGGACTAACAGGAGATACTGACCATATACAGAGAAGGGCAGCACAAATGGTCACATGTTTGTTTAATCTATGGGAGAGTATCACAGAGGGAATGAAGGAACTGAACTGGCAGACTCTTGAAGACAGACATAAGCTATCTTGAGAAGCTCTGTTAACAACATTTCAAGAACCAGCTTTAATGATAACTCTAGGAATATACTACAGTCCCCTAAATGTCACTCACATAGAGACTGCGAGGATAAAATTCTAATAACTACTGTAGCCCTACACACAGAGGCATTCAAACAATCATTCTTCCTGCACTCCATACATGAATGGGAACTCTACTAACTGGTACAATGGGACATATCCTCTGCCATGCACCTCACAGAGGTTTGCAGAATATAGATGTAGATGTAGATATAAAACCTCACACTGAAGGTATTCTACATTGAGGTGAAATATTAGTTATTAGGCAACCCTTGGGCACCTGCCACATGCCAGTAGTACACAGTTTGCCCAGGTAAGGTACAACTCTTTGAGGATAGACCTTTATTATCCCAGGTACTCATGAGGTGAAGGTTTCGTTTTCACATATTCTTCGTCAGTCCCTGTATGTTGGACCTGTTGCTGGTAAACAATTACACTTAGCCTATAAAGAGGGCTCAGATAACCAGTCATATCGATAATTTTGTTGTGGAGCAAAGTTTATATAAAAGTAAGAGAATCCAAAATATGTTTCTAATCATAAAAAGACAAAAAGGCATTTTTGAAAAATTTCACCTTTAATTCAATTGCAATTTAAAATTGGTTAAAGGATTAAGAAATACGATCTGTCAGAAATGTTGATGTCCCAAAAGAGTACCAAATTCCAAGCAGAGAAACCACATGGAGAATATCCTATTGAGAACTGCATAACACTTAAGCTACAGTATGGATGTTGCATCATAAATGCCAACATGGATACACCACACCAGGAATTGAAGAACTAGTGAGTACAGACAGGATACAATGAAACGGATATATGATGAGGTAGTTTAAACAGCAGTGAATATACTTACATCCATTAGAATAGTACTCCCAGACCACATATGATAATGGTAGAATATGTTCTCCTCAGATTGATGCCATAAATTTCAAATCTGATGTCCTGCTTTAAATGTCAGTAATAAGCCCTTATGACACTGATGTGTAAAGAAGGGCAATTTCAGCTAACTACAGTGAAATTATTCATGATTGTAGAGATACAAGGACAAAGAGGAAGATTTAATGCCACGTCAATGACAAGGTCAATAGAGATTGAGCATAATCTCAGATTTGACAAGAATGGAAACTTAAATGGCTGAGCCCTCCCACCAATTGCCTTAGCTGATGTTGGGAAAACTTAAATCGGGATGGCTGGACATGAATTTGAATCACACAGTTCCTAAATGCATATTTAGGGTCTTAAACGTTGCCCCCTTTTTGTTTGGTTCAATGATGGAGTTATTGTTCATTTTCTCCAAGTATGTGAATTGTTCTGGAGATCACCCTGTCTTGGTTGGGGAGAGTTCTTCATACCTGGATGAAAGATGGATGGAAGAATGCAAGAAAAAGAAGTAGATTATTTATGTGAAAGCAGAAAGATTCATGTCATGCAATCACCAATATTTGCTACCAGTTCTTTTCTTATTTTGGATCTTCAAAAATCCAAACCAAAAAGTCAAAATAAATTTGAATAAATAGCACCAGTAAAAGTATCTGGCTTTTTAAGTACCGTTAAAAAATCAAGATTACCTGCAACTGTGCTTCTGCCTCCCATCTCTCATACAAATGTTACAGCAGTAAACAAATTGCAATGTTACCTCAGTAGGCAGACAATTAGTAAAACATCCATGTTCTCCACCACCCCCCCCCCTTTCCCCATACACGAATGATGAATTCACTGATGAATCCTATAAATAAAAATTGCAGAAATGATGAAAAAGCAGTTCATCCTGCCCCCTCTCCCTCCCTCTCCTGCATATTTCATTGAATTGAATGATGGATGTAACATTTAATTGTCATCCCTCTTGCCCCCCCCCCCTCCCACCCTTTGTAATACACGTTATGAAAATGCCTTGGTATTGCTACGATTATTACGCTGACGTGACAAAAGTCATGAGAAAGCAATATACACATAAAACAACCGGTGGTAGTATTGTGTAAACAAAGTGTAAAAGTGCAGTGCATTGGTGGAGCTGTCATTTGTACTCAAGTGACCCATGTGAAAAGGTTCCCAACATACTTACGGCTGCATGATGGGAATTAACAGACTCTGAACGTGGAATGGTATTGGAGCTAGGTACATGGGACATTCCATTTTAGAAATTGTTAGGGAATTCAATATTCCAAGATCCACAGTATCAAGAGTGTGATGAGAATATCAAATTTCATGCGTTGCCTCTCACCACCAACAATGCTGTGGCTGACGGCCTCCACTAAACAAGATTACTGGCATTTACATAGAGTTGTCAGTGCTAACAGATTAGCAGCACTATGTGAAGTAACTGCAGAGATGAATGTTGGATGTATGACTGATATATTCCTTAGGACAGTGTGGGAAAATTTGGGATTAATGGGCTATGGCAGCAGGCAACTTACATGAGTGCCTTTGCTAACAGCACGTCACCTGCAATGCCTCTTTGGGCTCATGACCATATTGGTAGGACCCTAGATGACTGTAAAACCGTGACATGATCAGTTAAGTCCTGATTTCAGTTGGTAAGAGCTGATGGTAGGGTTCAAGTGTGGCACAGACCCCATGAAGCCATGGACCCAGGTTGTCAACAAGGCACTGTGCAAGTTGGTAGTGGCTCCATAATGGTTTTGGCTGTGTATACATGGGATGGACTGATTGCTAAATGGAAATGGTTTTGTTTGGCTACTTAGAGACCATTTACAGCCATTCATGAATGTCATGTTCCCAAATGATGGAATTTTTATGTATGGCAGTGTGCCATGTCACCAGGCCATGATTGTTCATGATTGGTTTGAAGAACATTTTGGACTCCCAGATTGCCTGATATGAATCCCATCAAACATTATGGGACATAATTGAGAGGTCATTTGATGCACAAAATCCTGCATCGGCAACACTTTTGCTATTGTGGATGACTATAGAGCCAACATGACTCACTATTCCTGCAGGAGACTTCCAATGACTTATTGAGTCCATGCCACATTGAGTTGCTGCACTTGGCAGGTAAAAGGTGGTCTGACACAATATTAGAAGGTATTGCATGAGTTCTGTCACCTCAGTATACAACTTAAATGGCTGGGACCTTAGGTACGTGAAAATTTACAAGTCAGCAGGAAATTATGAGAAGTAGAAGCAACTGACTCCCAAAATATCACAAGATGCAGTCAGTGACACTTAATAATAATAATAATAATAATGATAATAATCTAATAATAATTCAGCAAGCCCAGAGTTTTCTTCACAACACAGGCCACAATACCACAAAGATCCTAAAGAAATGTTACAAAGTTTATCTCCTACAGTCAAGCTCTGCCACCATACTGTCTGGGCAAGATGATGAATTTGGTAGAGTCCAGCAATGTGGGGTCATGCTTTAAAATGAGAATCTAGCAGCATTAGTGGTCAGAAAGCAGTGGTGCAGCATAGTTGATGATGATCTGCTTATGGTGACCAACTAAAGCAGCTGGCAGTCGTATGGCATAGTTACCACTGCTTGTGGTAGGGCTGCTAACCTATGATGTCTGTGGTCTGTGCCATCAGTGCATCTTCATCTGTTGGTGGCAGAGATGTAAGACTGGTTTTTATTATTATTGCAAAACTCAATTGAAGAGTAAGTTGTATTTATTCCAGTATCTCTGAGGAAGACAATGAGTTTTTGTGCAGTCATGTAATTTATGTTGTATGTATTTTATTTGTTTTTGCTGAACAGATACTTTATTTATTGTGCTACACTCTCCCACAAGATAATTCCAAAAACAGTATTCCTTTCTTAAGTTATAGAGAATTGTGATTAAGTATTTTATCAAATAAATATTTTTTATCATTGTCCTACAGTAATATTTTTTCTTCATTTGATAGTGTTATCATTAAGGAAATCAAATCTGCCCTCACTTACCGAAGAAACCATAGATTCAAAATTTAAAACACCGATAATAAGAGAGGCATCAAAAGATGAAATATTAAATTACAAGATAAGGAAAAATAAATTTAAAAGAATTCTGCCAGCTGCTGAACGTGCTCTACTCAACATTGTGTCAAGAAATCAATACATGGAAACTCGTTTGCACAAATTGCTCAAGACTCCTGTCATATCACTTCGAACACGGACTCTTTTACGGGTGAGTATGTATTTCACTTTAAATTTTTGTTCCCAATTTTTGTTGGTGTTGGGAAAACAAGTCACTGCCTCTTTATTGCAATCAGCAGCAAATAGAGAGGGAGGTGCTAGAACAACACTGAAAAATTATCTAAGTCACAGAGAGTAAAGTATTGTTTTCTACTTCAAGTTTTAATCTCTTCCCAGGGATGTTCATAGAGTGAGAACTGATTATTTCAGGACTGTCTTATATGCCATCAATAATAAGTCAGCCTGTGTTTCAGCTACATGTTTGAAATCTGACATATATGAAAACAAATTACTTTAAAATTTTTCATATATTAGAATAATGGTATCTGTACAAAATCACCTAGTCTGAGCTAAAGATAATTAGTGTCTAGTCACTTTCTATAAAATTCTTTTTGGTTGTAGAAACTTTATACCGTAAGGCAATGAGCCAAAATTCATGCACAGTTAAAACGTGCCTTCATCAGTGTATGTCAGGGCATGTTACGCTACTGGAGCTATACTGCTAAAACTCTTATATGTTGCTCTGACTTCTACCCCCCATAATTACTTAAAAGGAAAATTTATGAAATGGACGGTGAGGAGATGTCCATTGGTGGTTGGGATGGCTTACAGTGTGCCTTCTGCAAAAGTATTTACAGCCAAGCATAATGGGATAGCTGTAGGACCAAAATCTGTCCATATGCAGACTGCTGCTGTCATCCAAAACGAAGAAAGTTTATAAACATTTCTGCAGTTCATACCAGTGGGCTGGCTGGCTATCTGGATCACCTCTCATATCTTCCTTTTGAAAGTCAGTGGCTTTCTATATAGTAAGCATGCCTACTACTTCACCATGTGTGTTCATCATATTCAGTTTTCTGTACCACCCAATTGATTGTATTACCTGCTCATGTTCTTTTAGCCATGTGCTGTTAGGTTGCTTAGGCTCTCTTATATAAACTGATCCACACTTGCAGCTGTTTTTGTAAACTCGTGGCAAATACAGCATATCAGCAGCATCTTTGGTGGACACAAGCAGCTCTGTAATTTTTTTTGCTGCTATGACAGAAAGGCTAAATGCCCAAACAGTGAAAAATCTGTTCTCACAATTATCCATGGATGTGAAGTAGTACAGCAGTGTATGGTGGTTCCACCTCTCTGTCTTTGTCACTCTCCTTTTGCAGAAAGGATTCATGCACACTGTGTTTCAATATCACTTCTTTATTGTGTTTCGACTGGTTTGGTGCTGTATGCCATGAGTTCCTGTCCTGTGCCAACCTCTTCATCACAGAGTAACATTTCTGCCCAACATTCTCAATTGTTTCTTGGATATATTACAATCTGTGTCTTCCTCCAAAGTGCTGGAAGACCTGACTGTACCTCAAACCATCAACTTATACTAACAATGCTCCAGATGAAGAAAAGTAATGAAGTGGGTGAGGTGTCAGAAAGAAGAGAGTGAGAATTTGCAAATCAAACCTTAATGCATCTGTATGCAGTTTGTCCAGTGCACTAGATTCCTGATTCCTCTTGTGACAGATCTACACTGGCAACAGTTTCCCCCTAGCTGGAATATCATTCCACTAAGTTCTACTGTAGCTACCAAAAGTCAGTTTTAGCAAGATGTTGATACAAAAAGTTTAGCCCCAGGATCATGCTGTAGCCCTCACTTATACAATGTACCACCTCTAAGCACTACTTGAACTGAATTGAAACTATACGAAAACTTACGTACACTAACCCCAAAGGTCTCACATCATTATCCCTGACCCTACAAAACTACAGCATGACGCATTCCGTTGCCTCCAACCCAGTAAGTCTCTACTCGTAACTGACACGTGCACCTCTGTGTCCAACAAAAACTTGTACACTGTCTCTTTCAAACACAATGCTGTATACTCCAGCCCTGCATGTATGTTTGTTGCACCCAATTTTAATGAGAATTCTTTTAGGTGGACTTCAAGTTCTCCCTAGCATATAATGGCTGCTTACCACCACCTTGTCCACCCCCACTGCCATTACTGAAACTCTGCAGCTGATACCTTCCATTTTCACAGTTGCAATACTAGATTGTTGCAGAAAATATCCTGCATCTATCCCATACTCACACTGATATGTTAGTTTCTTCACTTTCCATTGCTAAGCTAAGAATAGAATGCAGATCCATTGGTGTACCTTTAAGCACCCTTGTTGATATGTCTGATGGTAGTACTATCTGAAAACCACCAAGTGCCCTCTGCTCAGCTTGTTGTTACAAAACAGTGTTTGCTGCATCACACTGCCCCAACTCGCATGTATTTTTATTAAATTTCTGCATCATGTCACCCCCTGCGGGTTTGGGGGTTAGAATAGGCCCGAGATATTCCTGCATGTTGTAAGAGGTGACTAAAAGCAGTCTCTCCCTTTTTGTCCCTGTAAGTTCAGGTCCCATTTTATGGTTTGACCTCCCACTTTCCAATTTCTACAGAAGTGCGGGACATTTGGGGAAGGACACCTTACGTGGTGCACCAGTCATTCATAGTGCCAATAGATTCAATCTACTGCAGCTCTTCTTGTCATTGCTTTGCACCTCCACCTGCAATTCAAATATTTTGGTGAAGACACCTTCCATGGTATGTTATCTTCTTCCATTGTTTCCTGTCCTCTTTTGCCCCCACGACAATACTGGTTTTCTCTGCACCAAATATCCAGCATGGTAGCCAGTCCATTGTGGTGGGGCCCTCATGTACCCATTTGGTGGTACCCTCTGAAAACGCAGGGGTTGCACTGCTGATGCCTGAGCTGCAAACTTCCTATCTATGCCAAGGAGTAGTTGCCTGTCTTTTTGGGGCACCAGGATTCATGCCAGGGCGGATGACACGCAATGAAGCAGACCAAGTCATTTCTTGCTGGTGATCAAATGGCGCCAGCAGTCTCTAAGAAGGGAAAGATCGAACAAAATGCAGACAGGTATGACCCTAAATTGTTTCCCTCCCTCACTACACCTTGGGGGGAACTTAGGGCTGCAGAAAGTATAGAGCCATATTTACCTCAGTATTTAGTCTGTTGCAGAACAGATGGGGGCTCCTTTCTAGCTACAAAGCCACAATTTTTTGTTGAACATCTTGAAGATAAGTTTATGGAAGTGACAGTATTGTCTGAAAGGACAAGTGGTTCAGTCTTGTTTCAGACAGCATCCTCGGCCCAGTCCTGGGCATTACTCACCTGTGACCAGTTTGGTAATATAAGACTTATCATCATCCAGGTGATTATTTTCCATCATAACCTCCTCTTGCAGTCTGATGATGAGCTCCATGCCAGTTTAGAATGGCAGGGTGTTCATTTCATCCAGCATGTCTACAGGGGATCCAAAGACAGTAGGGTTGCTATCGGTGCCTTCATCTAGGTCTTTGATGGTGATTCATTGCCTGAAAAGGTCAAGGTGATGGTATACCACTGTGATGTCAAACCATTCATCCCTCCCCCTATGCAGTGCTCCCACAATGGCAGCCCAGAACTGGGAAATCCCTTGTCATGGCCATGGCTTCATCCGGACCTATCACAAGCCCAAAAAGCTCAGTTCTGCCTGAGGCCTTCCGCCAGCAATTTTTCTCTCTTCTCGGCGAGTTCCAGGGCTCAGAAATAGTCCACACCGATGGATCAATGGTCATCGGTCTTGTTGGCTTCGCTTTCGTTCACGTTGGACATACTGAACACAGCTCCTTGCTGGATGGCAACAGTGTTTTCACTGCAGATTTAGTACCCATCCATCACGCTCTTGAGCATATCTGCTCCTGCACCAGTGAGTCCTTCGTCATCTGTAGTGACTCTTTAAGCAGCCTACAAGCTCTCGACCAGAGCTGCCCCTGCCATCCTTTGGTAATGACTGTCCAGGAGTCTGTTTATCCCCTCGCAACAGTGGACGTTCAGTGACCCCAGGACATGCTGGTATACCAGACAATGAACTTGCTGACCACCTGGCCAAACAGTTTACCAGTAAACCAACTCTGGAGATTGGGCTGCCAGAGACTGAAAAATGGTTCAAATGGCTCTGAGCACTATGGGACTCAACTGCTGAGGTCATTAGTCCCCTAGAACTTAAAACTAGTTAAACCTAACTAACCTAAGGACATCACAAACATCCATGCCCGAGGCAGGATTCGAACCTGCGACCGTAGCAGCCTTGCGGTTCAGGACTGCAGCGCCTTTAACCGCACGGCTACTTCGGCCGGTGCCAGAGACTGATTTGCTATCAGTCTTCCACCACAAAGTTTTTGCAATCTGGGATACTGAATGGCACATCCTCAGTACACCAAATAAACTCTTTGTTATCAAGGAGACAACAAATGTGTGGCAGTCATCCATGCTGGGACTCTATTGTCCTTTGCCGGCTCTGCATCGGCCATATGTGCCTATCATATTGTCACCTCCTCTGTCATGAGGACCCACCTTGGTGTCACTGTGGCTCCCATATGACATCATTCACATCGTGGTGGACTGCCCAGTATTAGCTGCTCTGCGGCAGACTTTTAACCTTCCCAGCACCCTACCTACGATGTTGGGTGACAATGCCTCATTGTCTTGTTGTTCGTCTTTACCCAATGTGTGTTCATCTCGCCTTGTCTTTTAGGTTGGACATTTCAGCGTGTTGCAGAGGGGCTGGTTCATTCTTTTTTATTCTTGTGATCAGCCAGTCCAGGCCCTCTGCTCTATTATTTTAATATCTTCTTATACCTTTCCTTGTGGTGTATATTTTCCCCCTTTTTTCTTTGCTTCTTTCGTTTTCTCTTTCGATGCAGCACCTCCCAAACTAATTTTGGGAGTTGTTTTATCTTGAGACTTGTTTGCATGAGGATAAAGGGACCGACGACCCTGTTGGTTGTTTCCTTTATACCCCAAACCAACCAACCAACCAACCGTATCCTGTCCACGAAATGTTTCATAATACCCCCTGCCTCTTCACAATGGTGTTCAACTGCTCCTGAAAACACCTTGCACTATGCTTTTTTTGGTGTCTTTAGAAAAGCTCATTCTCCAATTGCTCAAATTTTGTTGCATTCCTTAATGCTTCTGTACACCTCATGTACATTTTTCCACTAGTCCCAGTTTTGCTACCCTCAGTAATTAAATGTCAAACCAACCACCCATCTCTGTCTATGTCTTAAGGTCCTCAAAGAATGACTGCACATCTTTAGATGATTTTCCAAGGGAACAGTGAATACTGTGGCAGCTGGATCCACCTCATGCTGCAATGCCTGTTCATCCTTAACTGTCAGCCGCCCATGTCACTGCATATTATCCTCTGTCAGCTGCACAACTTTTCCCAGTAAGTCATGTACTGTTTCCAGCCCCAACAAATCTTGCATCTCTGACTCTGTGATTGCGACAGTCTTACTCTCCATTACACCCAACAATACAAAAAAAAAAAACAAAAAAAAAACTCAACTCCAAAAACATCATCACAAACTATTCTCTGCATTGTATCATGAGCCACCTACTCTTTACATTCTCTTGCAATATGAATCTATCAACGGCAGGTATAACAGGTTAGATAGACTCATTCTGTGATGGTAGAGTATGGCCAAACATGTTACATTGCATATGCCTTATAGGCACCAAATAATGCTCTCTACAATTACCTTAAACTCAAATAAGTCAGTCAGCTCATCTAGCCTAGACAAGGTAACTTTCAATTTGTGATGCCAGTTATGTGTCATTTCTGTGTCCATTACTCTCTCCAAAAAATAGCCAAATGGTACATGACTCACAACACTGTGCTGATAATCATAGGTCATGCTCCAGAAGCTGTGCTGAGTGAAGATGAGAAAGGCAGTTGCAAAGGTAACAAGTTGTTTATTGAAGCACCTGTGCTGCATAGTAGAGCGAGTCATGGGCTGGCTGGCCACTATGTTCTGTTGGGCTGACTGCTTTCTCGTCCTATGATACTGACACGGTCTCCATTGTTCATCAGCAGCCATGTGGCTCCCATGCCAGTGGCATGTACCCTCGATGAAGCTGTATTTGCTATGACCCTGCAATGTCACAATGGGGTGCCCACTATGATGAGGTGCCCGTCCTATGATGCCAGTAGAGAACTGAACTGCTGCCCCCATAGTGGGAGTTGGTTGTGCTGCTAAAATAGATCTGGGATGGCCTGCTGCACTGTGGCACCAAATCTGGGAAGGAAATAGTGTGTAGAGCTATTAGCCTGCCATGGCCTAAAACTGGTGGGTTCATGTGGTGACCTTCTCAGGCACAGCCTTAGCATTCTAGCAGATCTGCAATACTGAGAATAATTTCATTACAAAATGTCCTGTACCTAAAGTTGGTAGCAGCATGCTTGTTGTGCATGTGCACCACTACCATTCACGTAACCTAAAACACCACTACCACTGCGGAAATGTACCTTGTCCCCTACTGCATGAATCTGTGCAGTACCACTTAGGCCTACTATTTCAGCAAGCTAACCTGCAGCACAACATCACATTGACATTGTTGAATTATTACAGGGACAACATCTCACACTTGACTACTGTCAGCACTGCTGCAGTACGCTACTCAGGCTTACATCACTATGCCCATGTAAGATCAGAACACCACCCCAGTGTGAATAGTGTTAACTGTTATGTGTTTCTGTGCTCCACACATCACTCTGCTGTAGTTCAGTAGTTGTCTTTTCCTTATGTTGTGTATTGTTCCATCCTTGATTTCCACCACTAAAAATAACTGCTTCTTACGTAGAAAGAAATTTGTCTTATTGTGTCTGTGTGAAACAAGCATTCTTGAATGAAAATTTTTGTGACAGCGATTCCACAGAGCTCAGCTTTTGTTCCATTCTTTTTCCAGTAGTGGTCAATGAATTGCCACATCATGTTTCTATCTGTATAATATGCTATGCAAGTAAGACAACTATCGTTACTGTCAAGACACATCTGTTCTAAAACAAATCTCACAAGAATCTCTAGAGGAAGCATATTTGTAGGACTGTTAAGACCCACACTCTTCTGTTACAACTATCAAATACAGTGACAAAGACAAAATCTCAGCACCAAGGAGGAGTTGTCAGAGGTAAATGAAAGTTGGTAGATTTGTTTCAACATCCAAAAGTTGATGTTAAATCCAATTTCATGCTTGCTGCATAAGAATGGCACTAATAATGCCACTATGAGGATGCAAAGCAGGTTTGCTTTAAATACACACTGTAGCAGTCATGAGCATTTGTTACCTTTGACACTGGATGTAATGAAGAAGTGTTAGTCAAGAATACCTTTAACATAACGAAAGCATCATTACTACCAAGCGAGGTGGCGCAATGGTTAGCACACTGGACTCACTTTTGGGAGGACAACAGTTCAAACCCACGTCCGGATTTAGGTTTTCCGTGATTTCCTTAAATCACTTCAGGCAAATGATGGGATGGTTCCTTTGAAAGAGCATGGCTGCCTTCCATCCTCATCCTTCCTTAATCCTATGGGACTGATGACCTCACTGCTTGCTCCCATCCCCCGAATCAACATCATCATTATTAACAGTTCACTGAGTTTGAACAAGGTCATTTAATAGGGCTTTGAGAAACTGGGTGTTCCTTCTGTAATATTGCAGAAAGATTTGGTAGAAGTGTAGCCACTGTACATGATTGTTGGCAGTAGTGGCCAGGGCAAGCTATGGTCACAAGAAGACAAGGGCTTGGACACCCATGTAGCACTACTGAGAGGGAAGACCATCATGTATGTCATATGGCTGTGGTACATTGTACTGCATCTGCAGCAGTAGTTCGAGCAGCATTAGCACCACAAAGACACAATAACCAGTTATGTATCAATTACTTCAAGGACAGCTCTGAGCCAGATGGCCAGCTGCATTCCACTGAACCCAAACCACTGCTATTTGCGGCTTCAGTGATGTCAAGCAAGAACTCATTGGAGGGCAGAGTGGAGGTCTGTTGCATTTTCTGACAAAAGTCAGTTCTGCCTCTGTGCCAGTGATGGCTGTGTGTTGGTTATCATGAGGCCAGATCAGTGCGTGCAACTAACTTGTCTGTGTGGTAGTTATGGCCTGGGGTATGATTGTGTATGACAGCAGGAGCCCTCTTGTGGTTGGCCCAAACACCCTCACTGCAAATGTGTGCATCAGTCTGGTGATTTGACCTGTTGTGCTGTCATTTGTGAAAAGTATTTCAGAGAGTGTTTTCCAGCTGAATAAAGCTCACCCACATAATGCTGTTGCAACCAGTCATGTTCTACAGAGTGTTGACATGTTGCCTTGGCCTTCTCAGTCACCAGATGTGTTTCCAATCAAGCATGTATTTGACCTCACTGGGCAAAAACTCCAGCATCATCCCCAACCTGCATTAACCATCACTGTACTGACTGACCAAGTGAAACAGGTATGGAATTCCACCCCACCAACTAAAATTCAGCACTTATATGAAACAATGCATTCATGTCTGTATGCTTGGATTCAGTATTCTGGTGGTTAAACTGGTTGTTAATGTACCAATTTCTGATGGCTTTTCTTGCACTTATATTAACCTGCAAACTTGCAACATTAATCACTTAAATATGTTACCTAAACAAATGCATTCCTGAAATTTCATTACTCTACATTAATTATTTTTTGGTACCGGGATTTTTCGCCATCAGTGAATTATAGGAAGCAAGTCAGATAGGCTGTTGAGATTTTGCATTTCAAGTTGACCTTGTGAGAATATATCAATTAAGTTCTGGAAAAGGATATCAACATTAAAATACCTCATATTGTAACCGAGATATATAAGAGAGTCATTCATTAAGTAATGCCCCATAATTTTTTTTCATCAGAAGAAATTTTTTTCAAGAGAGTTAGGATTTGGTGGCAATATCAGCCAATATTTATTTTACATGTAACTATTTTTCTACATAGTCTCAATCATGTTCAATGGCCTTACACCAGCATTGTGTAGCAGCACGTATTCAATGTATTAAAAGCTCTTGTCATATACCTGTATCCATGTTTTCACTGCATATGACCTCATCATCTTCAAAGTGTCGCATGTAGAGAGTCCTTAAGTAGCCCAAACATATGGAAGGCTGAGGGCACCAGGTCTGGGCTATAGGGTTGATGAGCAACGATGTCCAATCCAATTTAGCAATTTGTCCCCATGTTCTGGAAAATATTTGCTTTAGATTCTTGTCTGACAGAATGCACTGGAAATAGTTCTTGAGTTTGTTCAGAATCTTCATGCACCTCTGAACTAATGATTGACCCTTTTGGCAACACATCCATGGGAGTAACAGCATCACTATCCCAAACAGGGCATTACCAGCAGTAGGAACTGTGTTGAATTTCTTCTTTATTTGTGATTGTGGAAAGTGGCACTCCAGAAACTGCCCTACTGTTTCTGCTGACTCAAAGTGATGCTCCCAGGTTTCATCACCTGTAAAGATCTGTGACAGAAACGCCTCTTCGTTGCAGGTTACCTATCTAATCTGATATTTGTTGGTTATATACATAATGATCAAGTATGGTTATAATAGAGGGAAACATTCCATGTAGGAAAAATATATCTAAAAACAAAGATGTAGTGCCTTACCAAATGAAAGAGCTGGCAGGTCGACAGACACACAAACAAACACAAACATACACACAAAATTCAAGCTTTCGCAACAAACTGTTGCCTCATCAGGAAAGAGGGAAGGAGAGGGAAAGACGAAAGGATGTGGGTTTTAAGGGAGAGGGTAAGGAGTCATTCCAATCCCGAGAGCGGAAAGACTTACCTTAGGGGGAAAAAAGGACGGGTATACACTCGCACACACACACACATATCTATCCACACATATACAGACACAAGCAGACATATTTAAAGACAAAGAGTTTGGGCAGAGATGTCAGTCGAGGCAGAGGCAAAGATGTTGTTGAATGACAGGTGAGGTATGAGTGGCGGCAACTTGAAATTAGCGGAGATTGAGGCCTGGTGGATAACGGGAAGAGAGGATGTATTGAAGAGCAAGTTCCCATCTCCGGAGTTCGGATAGGTTGGTATTAGTGGGAAGTATCCAGATAACCCGGACGGTGTAACACTGTGCCAAGATGTGCTGGCCGTGCACCAAGGCATGTTTAGCCACAGGGTGATCCTCATTACCAACAAACACTGTCTGCCTGTGTCCATTCATGCGAATGGACAGTTTGTTGCTGGTCATTCCCACATAGAATGCGTCACAGTGTAGGCAGGTCAGTTGGTAGATCACGTGGGTGCTTTCACACGAGTAATGCTTCAGGGATTCCGGACTGGAGCAGATTCGTTTGCCATGAAGACCTAGGCTGTAGGGAAGGGACCGTTTGATGTGGAATGGGTGGCAGCTGTCATAATGGAGGTACTGTTGCTTGTTGGTGGGTTTGATGTGGACGGACGTGTGAAGCTGGCCATTGGACAGGTGGAGGTCAACATCAAGGAAAGTGGCATGGGATTTGGAGTAGGACCAGGTGAATCTGATGGAACCAAAGGAGTTGAGGTTGGAGAGGAAATCCTGGAGTTCTTCTTCACTGTGAGTCCAGATCATGAAGATGTCATCAATAAATCTGTACCAAACTTTGGGTTGGCAGGCCTGGGTAACCAAGAAGGCTTCCTCTAAGTGACCCATGAATAGGCTGGCGTACGAAGGGGCCATCCTGGTACCCATGGCTGTTCCCTTTAATTTTTGGTATGTCTGGCCTTCAAAAGTGAAGAAGTTGTGGGTCAGGATGAAGCTGGCTAAGGTAATGAGGAAAGAGGTTTTAGGTAGGGTGGCAGGTGATCGGCGTGAAAGGAAGTGCTCCATCGCAGCGAGGCCCTGGACGTGCGGGATATTTGTGTATAAGGAAGTGGCATCAATGGTTACAAGGATGGTTTCTGGGGGTAACGGATTGGGTAAGGATTCCAGGCGTTCGAGAAAGTGGTTGGTGTCTTTGATGAAGGATGGGAGACTGCACGTAATGGGTTGAAGGTGTTGATCTACGTAGGCAGAGATACGTTCTGTGGGGGCTTGGTAACCAGCTACAATGGGGCGGCCGGGATGATTGGGTTTGTGAATTTTAGGAAGAAGGTAGAAGGTAGGGGTGCGGGGTGTCGGTGGGGTCAGGAGGTGGATGGAGTCAGGTGAAAGGTTTTGTATGGGGCCTAAGGTTCTGAGGATTCCTTGACGCTCCGCCTGGACTTCAGGAATGGGATTACCTTGGCAAACTTTGTATGTGGTGTTGTCTGAAAGCTGACGCAGTCCCTCAGCCACATACTCCTGACGATCAAGTACCACGGTCGTGGCACCCTTGTCCGCCGGAAGAATGACGATGGACCGGTCAGCCTTCAGATCACGGACAGCCTGGGCTTCAGCAGTGGTGATGTTGGGAGTAGGATTAAGGTTTTTTAAGAAGGATTGAGAGGCAAGGCTGGAAGTCAGAAATTCCTGGAAGGTTTGGAGAGGATGATTTTGAGGAAGAGGAGGTGGGTCCCGCTGTGACGGAGGACGGAACTGTTCCAGGCAGGGCTCAATTTGGATAGTGTCTTGGGGAGTTGGATCATTAGGGGTAGGATTAGGATCATTTTTCTTCGTGGCAAAGTGATACTTCCAGCAGAGAGTACGAGTGTAGGACAGTAAATCTTTGACGAGGGCTGTTTGGCTGAATCTGGGAGTGGGGCTGAAGGTGAGGCCTTTGGATAGGACAGAGGTTTCGGATTGGGAGAGAGGTTTGGAGGAAAGGTTAACTACTGAATTAGGGTGTTGTGGTGCCAGATTGTGTTGATTGGAATTTTGAGGTTTTGGAGGGAGTGGAGCTGGAAGTGGGAGACTGAGTAGATGGGAGAGACTGGGTTTGTGTGCAATGAGAGGTGGTTGAGGTTTGCTGGAAAAATTTTGAAGGGTCAGTGAGTTGCCTTTCCGGAGGTGGGAAACCAGGAGATTGGATAGTTTTTTGAGGTGAAGGGTGGCATGTTGTTCTAATTTGCGGTTGGCCTGTAGGAGGATGCTCTGAATGGCCGGTGTGGATGTGGGAGAGGAAAGATTGAGGACTTTTATTAAGGATAGGAGTTGATGGGTGTGTTCATTGGCTGAGTTGATGTGTAGGTGAAGGATTAGGTGGGTGAGGGCAATGGATTGTTCAGTTTGGAACTGGTATAGGGACTGATGGAAAGAAGGGTTGCAGCCAGAGATGGGAACTTTAAGTGTGAGGCCTTTGGGGGTAATGCCAAATGTCAGACAAGCCTGAGAAAATAAAATATGCGAGCGTAATCTGGCTAGGGTGAAGGCATGTTTGCGGAGGGAATGTAAATAAAACTTAATGGGGTCATTGTGGGGGTGCATCCCCAAACCACCTTCCCTACCCTCTGGCTCCTACCCTTGTAACCGCCCCCGGTGTAAAACCTGTCCCATGCACCCTCCCACCACCACCTACTCCAGTCCCGTAACCCGGAAGGTGTACACGATCAAAGGCAGAGCCACATGTGAAAGCACCCACGTGATCTACCAACTGACCTGCCTACACTGTGACGCATTCTATGTGGGAATGACCAGCAACAAACTGTCCATTCGCATGAATGGACACAGGCAGACAGTGTTTGTTGGTAATGAGGATCACCCTGTGGCTAAACATGCCTTGGTGCACGGCCAGCACATCTTGGCACAGTGTTACACCGTCCGGGTTATCTGGATACTTCCCACTAACACCAACCTATCCGAACTCCGGAGATGGGAACTTGCTCTTCAATACATCCTCTCTTCCCGTTATCCACCAGACCTCAATCTCCGCTAATTTCAAGTTGCCGCCACTCATACCTCACCTGTCATTCAACAACATCTTTGCCTCTGCCTTGACTGACATCTCTGCCCAAACTCTTTGTCTTTAAATATGTCTGCTTGTGTCTGTATATGTGTGGATGGATATGTGTGTGTGTGCGAGTGTATACCCGTCCTTTTTTCCCCCTAAGGTAAGTCTTTCCGCTCCCGAGATTGGAATGACTCCTTACCCTCTCCCTTAAAACCCACATCCTTTCGTCTTTCCCTCTCCTTCCCTCTTTCCTGATGAGGCAACAGTTTGTTGCGAAAGCTTGAATTTTGTGTGTATGTTTGTGTTTGTTTGTGTGTCTGTCGACCTGCCAGCACTTTCATTTGGTAAGTCACTACATCTTTGTTTTTAGATATAATGATCAAGTATGATTCATTGTAGTCTACTTGCTCAAGTAGGATTGTCCCATCAACAAAGGTTGTTTGTTTCTATGTCACGTGGCCTGCTGACAATATGCCCACTATGCACTGTTCTGTATAACTGTTCTGTAGGAAGCATGAAGAGAAATAACATGTTAACTGTTGGCCACCAGCTGGAGTATCAGTTCCAAGCTGGACACTCTCTCTGACTGTGGCTTTCAGCCAGCAATTACAGTACCCCTTTTTCACTCATTTTACTCTCGGATGTTGTTCTGACACCAAAACCGAGTTAACAAAGACTGAGGCCAGGTTACACATAGGGTGTACTGCAGGGAGAGTTCCCACATGCACAATTCAGAAAAGCTGTTAATGGTAGGAGGATCCAAATGGCATAGACTCTCGAGCAGTCACTGAAGTAAAGAAGGTTATGTAGGGCAACGTGCCCAGAATCTGGGTGGTCCAGCTGTCTCATGGCCACACTTTGTCAATGGCCATTCTTGTGGACTGACAGCTTGTTGCTACCTTCCCCATATAGACTGCACCACAGTGGTTGCAGCTTAGCTTGTAGATCACATTACTGATTTCACAAGTAGCCCTGCCTTTGATGGGATAGGTGATGCTTGGGATTGGACTGGAGTAGGCATTAGAAGGAGGATGCAAAGAACAGGTTTTGCATCTAGATCTATTACAGGAATACAAGCCGTGGGGCAAAGGGCTGGGAATGGTGATGCTGTAGGAATGGACCACAATATTGCATAGGTTAGGTGGGCAGCAGAATACCATTGCGGGAGGGTTGAGAAGGATAGTGGGTAGGATGTTACTCATTTCAGGGCATAATGAGAGGTAGTGCAAACCGTGGCAGACGATGTGATTCAGTTGCTCCAGTCCTGAATGGTATCAGAGGAATGCTACTCTGGGAGTTGGTGGGTAACTGGAGAGATAAGGCACAGGAGATCTGTTTCTGTACAAGGTTGCCAGGGTGATTTCAGTCTGTGAAGACTTCAGTGAGACCCTTTGTATATTTGCAGAGGGGCTGCTCATCACTACAGGTGTGACTGCCATTGGTCACAATGCTGTATGGAAGAGACTTCTTGGTATGGAGTGGGTTGCAGCTATCAAAGAGGAGGTATCTGGTGGTTGATAGGTTTGATAGGTATGCAGGTAATGATATAGCCATCTTTGAGTTGGAGGTCAACATCAAGAAAGGTGGCTTGTTGGGTTGAGGAGGACCAGGTGAAGTGAATGAGAGACAAGGTGTTGAGGTTCTGGATGAATGTGGATAGGGTGTCCTCACCCTCTATCCAGATAATGAAGATGATCAATGAATCTGCACCAGATGAGAAGTTTGGGAATCTGGGTAGTTAGGAGGGATTCCTCTAGGTGGCCTATGAATAGGTTGGTACAGGATGGTAGCATGCAGGTGCAGGTAGTGTTCAATAGTGACAAGGCCATGGGCATTAGAAATGTAAGTGTAAAAGGTGGTGGCATCGGTAGTGAGGAGCAGGACGCTTTGTTCTAAAGGGACAGGAACTGTGGAGAGTCATCGGACCAAAGGGTTGGTGTCTTTTACATAGGAGGGTAGGTTACAAGTAATGTGCTGAAGGTGTTGGCCTACAAGAGGAGAGATTCTCTCGGAGAGGGGGGGGGGGGGGGGGGGGACACAATAGCTGGCCACCGTGGGGTCCTGGCTCCCTGGGTTTATGAACTTAGAAAACATGTAGAAGGTAGGAGTATGGGTAATGACAAGGGTGAGGAGAGAGATACTCAGGAGAGAGGTTCTGGAATGGGCCTAAGAATTTGAGGAGAAACTGGAAATCCTGTTGGACTTCTGGAATAGGATCACTGTGGCAGAGTTTTTAGATGGAAGAATTTGGCAGCTGGTGGAGTTCCATCCCATGTAACCCCTGCAGTTCAAGACCATTGTGGTGGAGTCTTTGTCAGCCAGTAGGGTTATAAGATCAGAATCAGTCTTTAGGTGGAGGATTGCAGTTCTTTCTGTGGATGTAGGGTTAGCTTCCATGTTGAGGGATTTGGGGAATTATGGTGAGTGAAAGTTTGAGGTTTAAGAAATTCTGGAATGTTAACAAGGTGCTCCCTGCCACCATTGGATAAGCAGCTGCCAGCAGCAAGTCGTATACTCTTAGCTCACTTATTTGTTACATAGTTTAATTCTTAATTTCTTTGCGTGCTTTTGGGTACTTGCATTGTTTAATTCATAAATTTCGGACGTATTATAGTATTTGAGAGTTGCAGCATCGCACTTTAGTACCTGAGTAGTGTAAAATCACGTAGTCTCCTTCTGCCGCCGAGCAGTGTGTCAGCAGTGCGCATTACTGCATTTATTAGGCAACCTAGTATTTTAAAAACCATTTAAATTTAGTGTCGAATTGTTTGTGCTCTATAGATTAGTTCAGACGTTCTTTGCACAACAGTTTTTAGCATGGATAGGGACTGTGTCTGCTGTGTTCGGATGCGGGCTGCATTGACATCCCTTCACTCCCAGCTTTAGGCAGTGATGGCTTCGGTCACGCAGCTTGAGGCTGTTGCCAATGGGCATCACTGTGGGGATCCGGATGGGGGTTTGTCAGGGATCGCCAGCTCGTCCCACACATCCCCCGATCGGACTACGGCTGTGGCTGCCCAGGATACTGCTCACAGTGAGACTGACCCCTCACCCATGGTAGAGTGGGAGGTCATCTCAAGGTGTGGCAGGGGGCAAAAGACATTCCGGAGGGCTGAACGGAAGGCCTCTCCAGTTTGTCTGATGAACCGGTTTTGGGCTCTGTCTCCGGCTGATACTGATATTCGGCCGGACATGGCTGCTTGTCCTGTTCCGGAGGTTGCCCCTCAGTCAGCAAGATCCGGGCGGTCACAGAGGGTGGGCTTACTGGTAGGTGGGAGCTCCAACATCAGGCAGGATATGGCAGCAAGAGAGGGGAAGAAAACCAATGTGCACTCCGTGTGCATACCAGGGGGAGTCATTCCAGATGTGGAAAGGGTCCTTCCGGATGCCATGAAGGGTACAGGGTGCACCCATCTGCAGGTGGTCGCTCATGTCGGCACCAGTGATGTGTGTCACTATGGATCTGAGGAAATCCTCTCTGGCTTCCGGCGGCTATCTGATTTGGTGAAGACTGCCAGTCTCGCTATCGGGATGGAAGCAGAGCTCACCATCTGCAGCATCATCGACAGGACTGAGTGCGGACCGTTGGTACAGAGCCGAGTGGAGGGTCTGAATCAGAGGCTGAGACGGTTCTGCAACCGTGTGGGCTGCAGATTCCTTGACTTGCGCCATAGGGTAGTGGGGTTTCGGGTTCCGCTGGATAGGTCAGGAGTCCACTACACACAGCAGGCAGCTACACGGATAGCAGGGGTTGTGTGGTGTTGACTGGGTGGTTTTTTAGGTTAGATGGCCTCAGGCAAGTACAGAAAGGGCAACAGCCTCAAAGGGTGCGGGGCAAAGTCAGGACATGTGGGGACCAAACAGCAATCGGTATTGTAATTGTAAACTGTCAAAGCTGCATTGGTAAAGTGCTTCAAGCGCTGATAGAAAGCACTGAAGCTGAAATCCTTATAGGTACTTTTGTGGCGGTGTTCGTAGCGACAAACACTTGGCTGTAGAAATGGCTTACGAAGTCACCGCCACACTTTTAATAGCGGGCCGACCGGTCCGCTGGAACAGTGAACAGAAAGATGAAAGCCCAAACACTCAGATTAAATAAAATCGGTACTTATCTTTATTCATGAAGATACAGAAACACAGTAGTGAACTCGGTGTCTACAGAAATCTGTCTAGTTCGAGTCGGAGCGGCTAGGTCAGCGTCGGCTGACGACAAACAACAACTCTGCTGCGATGAACACACAACTGACTAGCAAGTACACAATTCGGTGGCGAGTATACAACCGAGCGGCGAATACAGAACTGTCCTAGCGCTCGCGACTCCAGCGCTTAAGAAGCCAGAAGCCAGCGGTGGCGCGCGCAGACTTGCGGCGATTTCCTCTCTCGCTGGCGCTGCTTATGCGGACGGCGTCCGAACTTTGATGCTGCCAACCTTTTGGCAGCGGGCTCGGGTGGCATTACTGGCTAGGATACAACACTCCTCCCCCCCAAATCGCCGCACCGTCGTTGAATAATGACGTGGCGAGCGTCGACGGCGGGGGAGGGGTCTGGCCGCAGGCGTAGCAGAAGAGACCGGGGCGGAGACTGTTGTCGGTGGCAGTCCCCGGTCCGCAGCCCAGCATTGGCTGCGCGGGGCCTCGGGAAACACCGACTGAAAACCGAGGTCAGGGCGCACGCCTATGACCACGGGCGCAGCTTCTGGTACTGGACGCGACGGGGCGTCGGGACCCACGAAGAGAGGCAGCGGCTCCTGACGCTGCGTTGACGGCTGCTGAGTGGGCGCCGGACAAGGCGCTGCAGTGTCAGACTCCTTGGGGGTGCCCAAGGAAAGCGGCTGCAGGACAGGCTGCACAGCCACCGCTTGGGAAGGCGGCCCGGCTGAGGGTTCGACGTCCATCAGCTCCGAAGGCGGTGGCGACTGAAGAGGGACCGCAGGCGCCGGAGGAAGCTGCGCGGGAGGCATCAACGGGACGGGCTGTCGGCGTGGTAGCGGCGACCGCTGCTGCTGCTGCCCCGGGGGCGGCAGCGAAGTCGGAAGGCGCGGCTGGAACCCGCCGCGGACCAAATCTGTGGACAAAGAAAGAGCGGCAGAATCCGGGCGGCCAGCGCAGCGCAACTGGTTCTGATGCCTCCTGTGCACCCCAGTAGCACCTTGAACAGTATAAAAACCGCGACCCTGGACACTTATCACGGTACCACGTTCCCAACGACGGCGACCGTGATAAACTCTGAAAAAAACGGCGTCGTCGCGCTGAAAACGCGTGCGATGCTCAGAAGCGGCGGGTCGATCCGGGGGGTGCAACAACCGTAGTAGGGTGCGATGACGACGGCCGTGGAGAAGCTCCGCAGGCGAAGGGCCGTCGCGTGGCGTGGTCCAGTACGACGACAGGGACATGATGAGGGCCTGCTGATGAGAGTGCGTAGCACGAAGGCAGTCCATATGATCCTTGAATGTGCGTACAAAACGTTCCGCTGCACCATTCGATTGAGGGTGGAACGCCGGAGTAAGAACATGGCGAATGCCATTGGCAGAACAAAAACTTTCAAATTCAGCAGAGGTAAATTGTGGACCATTGTCAGACACTAAAACTTCTGGAAGACCCTCAATACAAAAAATTGAAGTCAACGCCTGTATAGTTTGTGCAGACGTTGTAGACTGCATGGGCACAACAAACGGAAAATTACTAAATGCATCTATCACGATGAGCCAACGAGAATTCCAATATGGACCAGCGAAATCAATATGTACTCGCTGCCAGGGACCGGCAGGGCGTGCCCACTCAAAATAGCGTTGAGGCGGAGCAGCTTGGTGTTCGGCACACGTCGAACAATCTGTAGACATCTGCGTAATCTGCTTATCAATGCCGATCCATGTACAATGACGGCGGGCAAGCTGCTTGGTGCGGACCACTCCCCAATGACCTTGATGCAACAAGTCGAGGACCTTGGATTGGAGCACTTGGGGAACCACTACACGAAGCTGGTCATTCTCGGTGCGTAACAGCAAAACTCCGTGCGAAACAGACAACAGATGACGTTGCGGATAATAGCGACGAACCACAGGATCCGATATGTCCTTTGCCTTGGACGGCCAACCACGTTGAACAAAACGTAATAGTAAACTCAGATGAGGATCCGTAGCTGTCTCACGTGCCACCTGACGATAATCAATCGGAAAATCCCGGAGGGATTGATGCTCATCGGCGTCAATCTGATGGCAAGAGTCTTCGGAGGAATCGAAGACATCATCCGCAGCAATCGGCAATCTAGAAAGTGCGTCAGCGTTTGCATGCTGAGCTGTAGGGCGATACAGTATCT
The DNA here is from genome assembly GCF_021461385.2 of Schistocerca piceifrons. NCBI lineage: Eukaryota > Metazoa > Arthropoda > Insecta > Orthoptera > Acrididae > Schistocerca > Schistocerca piceifrons. The sequence goes on from NC_060138.1 coordinate 759,643,558, forward strand.
CATACTGGTATTGTGATAACAAAAGAGCCCAACGTTGTAGTCTCTGAGCTGTCCGCTGAGGAACTGGTTTAGACGGACGAAACAGTGACGTCAGGGGCTTGTGATCTGTCACGAAATAGAATGGTCTACCATAGAGGTAGTGATGGAATTTTGTGACACCGAACACAATAGCCAACGCTTCCTTGTCCAATTGGCTATAATTACACTGAGCTTTGTTTAGCAATTTAGATGCGAACGCAATAGGACGTTCGGTGTTGCCGACTCGGTGAGACAACACAGCACCGAGGCCGAAAGAAGAGGCATCACAAGCTAACACCAGAGGCTTGTTAGGGTCGTAATGGACCAGACAACGATCATTCAATAAAGCCTCTTTAAGCTGCTGAAAGGCTGATTGGCAATCAGCTGACCACACAAACGGAACATTCTTACAGCGGAGACGATGCAACGGTGCAGCAATCTGTGATGCATTAGGTATAAACCTAATATAATACGTCAATTTGCCAAGAACTGCTTGCAATTCATTCAGATTGCGAGGGGCGGGCAAATCACGAATAGCTGCTAAATGTGACTGGGAGGGATGAATGCCTTGAGCATTAATAACATGTCCCAGATACTCCATCTCCGTAAGGAAAAATGAGCATTTATCGATGTTGCAACGTAGGCCTGCCTGAGACAACACTTTAAACAAACACTCCAAATTACGGAAGTGTTCAGCAGGCGTCCGACCGGACACAACAATATCGTCTAAATAGTTGCAACACGATGGCACATTAGCCAGAAGTTGTGACAAAAAACGCTGAAAAACAGCTGGAGCTGACGCACAACCAAAAGGCAAACGCAGAAAACGGAACAACCCCAACGACGTGTTTATGACAAAATACTGTTGTGATTGCTCGTCGAGGGGCAATTGCAAATATGCTTCACGGAGATCAATTTTGGAAAAGAAACGAGCTTCCCCTAACTTATCCATCAGCTCGTCCGGTCTAGGCAAAGGAAAAGAATCAATGACAGTCTGAGGATTAACTGTCGACTTAAAATCAGCACACAAACGTAACTTGCCAGACGGTTTCTTTATAATAACTAAGGGAGAAGCCCACTGGCTCGCTGAAACGGGTTGAATAACACCGTTGTTTTGCCAACGACGAAGTTCATCTTCTACAGGTGCCCGGAGGGCGTGAGGCACTGGACGAGCACGACAAAATCGAGGCTGAGCATTATCTTTTAACGTAATATGAGCGGAAAAGTTCGCAGCACAACCTAGTTCGTCTTTAAATATGTCACTGTATCGTTTACACAACTCGGTTATGCTGTCTTGAGGAACAACAACAGAATTAATTTGCAACACATTGTCTTGGATAGACAGGCCAAACAAGTCAAAACAGTCTAATCCGAAAATGTTTACACTGTCTATAGCGAGGAGCACTGTGAATGAAACTGTTTTTGTATTGCCACGGAATGTGGCTGGCACGCTACATACACCTAACACAGGAATTCGTTCTCCACTATAAGTAGCCAAAGAATGTTTTGCCGCTGAAAGTTTAGGGCGGCCGATAGCCGCATACGTAGCACTATTTATGAGAGTCACAGACGCACCAGTGTCTAATTGAAAATTGAAGGTCTTATCCTGGATGCGTAGCTTCACAAATAGTTTATTACACTGTCTCTGGATCGGTGCAGTGGAGGCGGAAGACACAAAATCAGCGCGTTTAGCGCGTGTTCGCTGCTTACGACAACTCGTGGGTTGGGCGGGTGGAACAACAACTCCCGCTTCACTTGCAGTCTGTACATTACTGTTTACAGCGTTTGAATTACGCTGGGGTCGCATAGCAGAGGGCTGGGTGGGAGGCTTATTGCGAACAAGTTTAGTACCCACACGAACCGTGGAAGAGTCTTTAAACGCGACCTTCTGGGCGGGCTGGCTTTGAAGAACATGAATATCCATGGGCTGGGCAGCACTAGAATTGTTCTTGCGTTTACGCAAACAAACAGTCTGGATGTGTCCTTTCCTTTGACAAAAGTGACAAACCGCGTTTCTCAACGGGCAACGTTCACGAGGATGAGCAAGAACACACTTAGGGCAAGACTTAACTCTATCATTTTGCACACGCGGCTGACGAATGTGTTTAACATGCCGCGGCCGGCTAGTGTTTACAGTCTGACTCTGCCGGTGGGGCCGCGGGCGTGACATAACTTGCTTAGCACAGGCAATTTGAGAAAAACATGGCTGATCTAACTCACACTCAGCATAGTCAAAAGTATCTTGGGCTTCAATGATGTTCATCACAGTCTCTAATGACGGGTCAGGTAACTTTAAGATAGCAGCACGAATACGAGAATCTGCAATGTTTTGAGTAATAGCGTCTCGTAACATGACATCACTGTAGGAAGCTCCGCACACACACAATTAAATCGGCACTGACGGGTGAGGCCCCGTAAATCTGTTAACCACTGTTTATTAGATTGATGTGGCAGTTTCTTTAATCGGAAGAACTTGAATCTGGCTGCTGCCACATGAACTCGCGACTCGAAATACTCAGCAAGCTTGTTAACAACAACGTCATAGTCTAAAGCTTCTGGCTGGGATTCCGGGAACAACTTACAAAGTAGTCGATAGACTTCCACGCCTGCAATGGAAAGTAAATAAAGCTGCCGCTCAGTACCTGTGATTTTGTAGACTGTCATGTGCGCCTGCAACTGCGCGAAATATTCTCGCCATTCTTCTCTGGATTCATCAAAAGCCCGGAACTGTGGTGCTGCCTGTGCTTGTTCCTTTTGTGTTGGAGGATTAGCCGCTTGTTTGGCGATTGCTTCCACCAGACTTTGTATTTGCTGACTCTGTAACAAGATCAACTGTTGTAATTCAGCAGACATAGTGAACACAAATTAAACCAGCCCCCAAAAGTTTATCGCTATAATTAGTATAACAAGAACAAGTTGAACCAGCCCTGCACACGAGTTCGGAAGACCTCGTCGCCAGTTTTGTGGCGGTGTTCGTAGCGACAAACACTTGGCTGTAGAAATGGCTTACGAAGTCACCGCCACACTTTTAATAGCGGGCCGACCGGTCCGCTGGAACAGTGAACAGAAAGATGAAAGCCCAAACACTCAGATTAAATAAAATCGGTACTTATCTTTATTCATGAAGATACAGAAACACAGTAGTGAACTCGGTGTCTACAGAAATCTGTCTAGTTCGAGTCGGAGCGGCTAGGTCAGCGTCGGCTGACGACAAACAACAACTCTGCTGCGATGAACACACAACTGACTAGCAAGTACACAATTCGGTGGCGAGTATACAACCGAGCAGCGAATACAGAACTGTCCTAGCGCTCGCGACTCCAGCGCTTAAGAAGCCAGAAGCCAGCGGTGGCGCGCGCAGACTTGCGGCGATTTCCTCTCTCGCTGGCGCTGCTTATGCGGACGGCGTCCGAACTTTGATGCTGCCAACCTTTTGGCAGCGGGCTCGGGTGGCATTACTGGCTAGGATACAACAGGTACGGAAAGCTGGCTGAAGCCAGAGATAAATTCGGCCGACATTTTTACAAAGGCACAGACGGTGTTTAGAAAGGATAGATTGCATGCAACGGGTGGTGGCGTATTTGTCACTGTTAGTAGTAGTTTATCCTGTAGTGAAATAGAAGTGGATAGTTCCTGTGAATTATAATGGGTGGAGGTTACACTCAACAACCGAGCTAGGTTAATAAATGGCTCCTTTTACCGACCTCCCGACTCAGAAGCATTAGTGGCAGAACAACTGAGAGAAAATATGGAATACATTTCACATAAATTTTCTCAGCATGTTATAGTCTTAGGTGGAGATTTCAATTTACCAGATATAGACTGGGACACTCAGATGTTTAGGACGGGTGGTAGGGACAGAGCATCAAGTGACATTATACTGAGTGCACTATACGAAAATTACCTCGAGCAATTAAACAGAGAACCGACTCGTGGAGATAACATCTTGGACCTACTGATAACAAACAGACCCGAACTTTTCGACTCTGTAAGCGCAGAACAGGGAATCAATGATCATAAGGCCGTTGCAGCATCCCTGAATATGGAAGTAAATAGGAATATAAAAAAAGGGATGAAGATTTATCTGTTTAGCAAGAGTAATAGAAGGCAGATTTCAGACTACCTAACAGATCCAAACGAAAATTTCTGTTCCGACACTGGCAATGTTGAGTGTTTATGGAAAAAGTTCAAGGCAATCGTAAAATGCGTTTTAGACAGATACGTGTCGAGTAAAACTGTGAGGGACAGGGAAAACCCACTGTGGTTCAACAACAAAGTTAGGAAACTACTGCAAGTTTAAACACAGCCAAAACCTCTCAGACAAACAGAAGCTAAACAGTGTCAAAGTTAGCATAAGGAGGGCTATGCGTGAAGCGTTCAGTGAATTCGAAAGTAAAATTCTATGTACCGACTTGACAGAAAATCCTAGGAAGTTCTGGTCTTACGTTGAATCAGTAAGTGGCTTGAAACAGCATATCCAGACACTCCGGGATGATGATGGCATTGAAACATTTACGGATGACACGCGTAAAGCTGAAATGCTAAACACCTTTTTCCAAAGCTGTTTCACAGAGGAAGACCGCACTGCAGTTCCTTCTAGAAATCCTCACACAAATGATGAAATGGCTGACATCGAAATAAGTGTCCAAGGAATAGAAAAGCAACTGGAATCACTCAACAGAGGAAAGTCCACTGGACCTGACGGGATACCAATTCGATTCTACACAGAGTACGTGAAAGAGCTTGCCCCTCTTCTAACAGCCATGTACCGCAAGTCTCTAGAGGAACGGAAGGTTCCAAATGATTGGAAAAGAGCACACGTAGTCCCTGTCTTCAGGAAGGGTCGTTTAGCAGATGCGCAAAACTATAGACATATATCTCTGATGTCGATCTGTTGTAGAATTTTAGAACATGTTTTTTGCTCTCGTATCATGTCGTCTCTGGAAACCCAGAATCTACTCTGTAGGAATCAACATGGATTCCGGAAACAGCGATCATGTGAGACCCAACTCGCTTTATTTGTTCATGAGACCCAGAAAATATTAGATACAGGCTCCCGGGTAGATGCTATTTTCCTTGACTTCCGGGAGGCATTCGATACAGTTCTGCACTGTCGCCTGATAAACACAGTAAGAGCCTACAGAATATCAGACCAGCTGTGTGGCTGGATTGAAGAGTTTTTAGCAAACAGAACACAGCATGTTGTTCTCAATGGAGAGATATCTACAGACGTTAAAGTAACCTCTAGCGTGCCACAGGGGAGTGTTATGGGACCATTGCTTTCTACAATATATATAAATGACCTAGAAGATAGTGTCGGAAGTTCCATGTGGCTCTTTGCAGATGATGCTGTAGTATACAGAGAAGTTGCAGCATTAGAAAATTGCAGCGAAATGCAGGAAAATCTGCAGCGGATAGGCACTTTGTGCAAGGAGTGGCAACTGACACTTAACATAGACAAATGTAATGTATTGCGAATACATAGAAAGAATGATTCTTTTATTGTATGATTATATGGTAGCGGAACAAACACTGGTAGCAGTTACTTCTGTAAAATATCTGGGAGTATGCATGCGGAACGATTTGAAGTGGAATGATCGTATAAAATTAATTGTTGGTAAGGCGGGTACCAGGTTGAGATTCATTGTTCGACCTATACTTGAATATTGCTCATCAGTGTGGGACCCATACCAGGTCGGGTTGATGGAGGAGATAGAGAAGATCCAAAGAAGAGTAGCTCGTTTCATCACTGGGTTATTTGGTAAGCATGATAGCATTACGGAGATGTTTAGCAAACTCAAGTGGCAGACTACAAGAAAGGCACTCTGCATTGCGGTGTAGCTTGCTTTCCAGGTTTCGAGAGGTGCATTTCTGGATGAGGTATCGAATATATTGCTTCCCCCTACTTATACCTCCTGAGGAGATCACGAATGTAAAATTAAAGAGATTTGAGCACACGCAGAGGCTTTCCGGCAGTCGTTCTTCCCGCGAACCATACGCGACTGGAACAGGAAACGAGGGTAATGATAGTGGCACGTAAAGTGCCCTCCGCCACACACCATTGGGTGGCTTGCAGAGTATAAATGTAGATGTAGATGTAGATACAGTGGGGGTGGATCATGGTTGGATGGAGGCTTAAACCGAGTCAGACGGGGTTCGACAGTGGTTTTGAGTTTAGTCTTATTGGTCAGGTTTTCCAATGCCTAATTTATTCAAAACCTACACTTTCCTCCCTGGTCATGACCAACTATATTCTCAACCACAATTACTTCACCTCTTAAGGCATCACCTACCAAAAATCTGTGGTATACCAATGGGCATCCACATGGCATCATCCTACACCAAACTATTCATGGGTGGTCTAGAGGAATCCTTCCTAACCAACCAGAACACAAACCCTTTGCCAGGTTCTGATTCATTGATGATCTGGATAGATGGTGAGGATGGCCTATCCACATTCCTCCTTAAGCTCAATGCTTCCTCCCCCATTAACTTCACCTGCTCCTCCTCCACCCAACAAGCCACCTTCCTTGATGTTGACCTCCACCTCAAAGATGGCTACATCAGTACCTCCTTCCATATTAGTCTTACTAACAACTAGCTATACCTCCACTTTGGCAGCTGCCATCCATTCCCTACCAAGAATCCCTCCCATACAGCCTTGCCACCAATGGCTGTTGCATCTGTAGTAATGAGCAGTCCCTTTGCAATTGTACCAAGGGTTTCTCTGAAATTATTCTCCCTACGTTGTACAGAAACATATCTCAGAGACCTGTCCTGTACATTCTCCCACCACTACCTACTCCAGTCCAATCACAAGTGTCACCTATCCCATCAATGGCAGGGATGCCTGTGAAATTAGTGATGTGATCTACAAGCTAAGCTGCAACTACTGTTCTCCAATCTAAGTGGGCATGACAACCAATAAGCTGTCTGTCTGTGTCAATGGCCACTGACAAACTGTAGCCAAAAGACAACTGGACCACCCAGTTGCTGAGCATGCTTCCCCATGCAGCCTTCTTCACTTCAGTGACTGCTTCACAGCCTGTGCCATCTGGATCTTTCTACCTACACCAGCTTTTCTGAATTGCACAGATGGGAACTCTCTGTGCAATACATCCTACATTCCCAAAACCCTTCTGGTCTCACCTTCATTAGTTCCTGTCATTCAACCACCCATCCCTGCTCCCACTCTAGCACTACACAGCCTTCTATTCCACTAGCACACCCACAGTCTCTTTCCCCCCCCCCCCCCCCCCCCCCTCTTTTTGTTGTGCCTTCTGCAGCTCAAGATCTCCTCTAGATGGTGAGTAGCATCTATCCTTTTCATAAAATGAGGTTTACACTTTGCTTTCATTCATGAAAATCTACACCTTATACAACACTGCAGGACCTGTGTGATTCCACATTATGATATAGGCACTGCAGTCACTCCAGCCATTATGAAACACATTAAATGTATTCACAATTGTGAATATGGACAACCATCAGCTGTAGAATGGAATGCCTGCAATGAAAATTTGTTTGTGCTGGACTGGGATTCAAACAGGACTTTCCACTCAATGATAAGTGGAAAATCTAGGTTTGAGTTCTGGTGCAGCACAAATTTTCATTGTCGGCATTCCAGTCCATAGCTGATGGTTGTCCATATCCACAATTGCGAATAAGTGTAATGTACTACATCTTATAATTCAATGGTTCTTAAAGGATACCCATATCACTCCTATCCTGTCTAGGTCCTTTATGAACCTGTATGCTCCATTAGCCTCAAACTGCTCCAACAGTTCAGATGAAATGCCTTTTCTTCAAGTCTTGTGGCCTAATGTGAACATTCGTAGAAATCATCTTGAGCACACCTTTGAATATCCGAGAGTGTCAGTTATTGCTCACACACTTCAAATGTTCTCCAATAGCTGTAGAGTCAATTGTCAAGTCGTGATGCTATAGTCTGTATGAAAATCATATCCATACAATTCATGATGTTGAGAGCTGTCACTGTGATAGGCCATCCCTAATGTGGCCTATTATGGAGCCCAGTTTCTGCATTTCCTGATGCTTTAATTCTCTTTACCCATTGCCTAACAGTAGTCCTATCAACTACATCATTACTATACACTGCACACTACCATTTATGGATGTTCAACACAGTTTCTTTTCTGCAATGAAGAATTCAATTACAGCACATTACTTGTAATGGTGTGATGTGAAGATACCATTTTCATGTTTTGCAACATCTCTGACATCTATTTTGATCTTTCAAAAGTTTGCACACGTGTAGAAATAATATCAAATTTGAACAACCTAAAAAGATTTGTTTTACTATGCATATTTATGGCTGTAAAAATTGGTGCATTATTTATTGAAGAACCCTCATTGTTAGACTGAATATCAATGGCTGACATATTTTAGTCTGTCATAGTTTCATATTTCATACAGACTGCTGATATGGTGGCTCACTACTTAATTCTGTGATACATTTTAAATATAAAAAAGAAGTCATATGAGTAAAGCTCTGGGTTGTCACAAGAGAGCACTGTCAAGTTCTCATAAGCAAATAGTTACACTTGTAAAAGTGTGCAAATAAATCAACACATCACATAAATATATGTTAAAGTAAACATAAAGAAATATAATATAAGAGGAAATATTTTCCAGTGCAACACTAGAGGAAAGTATAAACTGATATTCCTGGGCACGGGCTGGTATAAATGGCCCACTCACCTAAAATCATTTCCCTACAAATTTCCAGCTTATGCTCCAGTGTTTAGCTTTGAAATATCATCAAATTAAATTGTATAATTGGTTGTCAGGAAATTGATTTTATGATATAAGACATACCTTTGATATATATAATCATGATTTATTTTAAAATTCAAAGTGTAGTCTGTGTGTCTGCTGCTATGCATGTCTGTAATTTAAGTGATGAAGACTATCTCATTGATACGATCACTGGTGAATAAAGATTTTTGATTGTGTCTCTAATTTAGACCGTCACTTGCTCTTTACTACTGCGTTTTATTCTCTCATATTACAGGCAGTTAAATATACAACAGCAAATGTTCAATTTACCATCATTGTGACTAATTTTCAGGATGGATCTGGAGCTACAGTGACTCAAACATTGAAGAGATTAATTAACAAAATGCAAGTAACAGGTAAAAGAGTAGTTCTCTTTACCGTCAAAAAGGCTTCACTGTAGACGAATATTCTCATCACTAGCCTTTGATTTCTGATATATGACATCTTTTTGCAATATTTATTGATGATAACTTTCTACTTCCAGATGCCTAGGCTGTTTTAGTGAAAGTGGAAGAGATTTGTATGAAAATGTCAATGATTTTAACAGAGAAACAACAGTAAAATTAGTGGTTTAAACACAGAAACATTATCAATAAATCTCAAGTTAACAGTCTACATTTCTACCCATTCTACATTTTTTCTTTATTTCTGGATTAATTATAATACTGCACTGAATGCACGATAAAATTAATGAAACAATGGAAAATCCGGGATGGAATATAACAATATTACGAGAAGGAAAGTTGCTACTCACCATATAGCAGAGATGCTGAATTGCAGATAGGCACAACAAAAAGACTCTCACAATTATAGCTTTTGGCCATTAAGGCCTTCGTCAACAATAGACAGACATGCATGTGAGAGCACACGCGCACCCACGCACCCACCCGCACACACACACGCGCGCACACACACACACACACAACACACACACACACACACACACACACACACACACACACACACACACACACACGCAAATGTAACACAGTCATGTGTGTGTGTGTGTTGCATTTGCACGTGTGTGTGTGTGTGTGTGTTTTTGTGTGTGTGTGTGTGTGTGTGTGTGTGTGTGTGTGTGTGTGTATGTGGTATGTGTGGGTGTGTGTGTGTATGTGTGGGTGGGTGGGTGCGTGCGTGCAAGCTCTCACATGCATGTCTGTATATTGTTGACGAAGGCCTTAATGGCCAAAAGCTGTAATTGTGAGAGTCTTTTTGTTGTGCCTGTCTGTGACTCAGCATCTCCAATAATATTAATCTATTTTTGTACAGTAATAACCAGCTTCTTAAAAACTTCCCATTTAGTACCAGATATGTAGAGATTGAACACCTTCAAGCATATGCTACATATTTCTGTAAATAGCAGCAAATTTCAACACAGGATTTAAACTGACAACCATCATTAATCAACCTTTTTTGTAATAGTAGCTGACTACAGGGGAAATATATACTAAGTTTCATTTTTTTTTTTTTATTTCTCAATAGTAATATCACTTTCTAATAAGTAAAATAACAGACTGCCAATGAAATTAGCAGATGTACAATGATCTTTTATGCCATCAGATACTGAAACATTCCAGCAGAAAAATGCAATACACTGCCTCTCAATCAACCAATCCGCCTTAGGTAGCAGGACCTTGGGCATATCTACACTTGGTGTCTGGCTGGTTGAAAATTTTGATGTATATTGCACTTATTTCTAATTATTCATACAGTATTGAATTTTGTGACAGCTGCTGTGTTGTTTCAGTACAGTATCCTATTGTAACCACAATAAAGTCCAAATCTGAAGACCATGGTCGTGAATGAGATACAACACTTGGCACCAAAAGCGCATTTGTTGTTGACACAACATACAGCCAAAACAGAACTGCTTCCTGGATGGAGAGTGCTGCTATTTATACAAACACTGGACATTCCAGAATGTGCAAAGATTACAAACATAAGAACTTTCAAAGATGTTCTAGAAATGATAGATACTATACAACAAATGTTCGAACTGGTGACTCATAACTCGCCACCCAATGACACTGCTTCTCCACGTAAAGAGCAGGTGCTAGGATTTTCGGGCCTTGAGTCAGCATTCTTAGGTGCCTCCCCTCCCCCATACTTTTTTATTTTAAACATTGGTTTTTGGGATGAAACCAGAAAATTTTAATACAAAAGAATCAAACAATGTCTTTTTTTAGAAAACTCTTATGCTCACAGTTTACATAAATTTTGTACTTTATAAAATTAAACTTTCTTTCTTAGATGCAAACTTTTTTGTAATCTGCTACAACCAAGTGAGTGGGTGAATTCTAAATCTATTGCAATCATAGTTGATCCAACAAGACCCTCTTGCTCCATTGCAGATGTCAAACAATTCTTAACTCTTGCAAACACACTGAATGACCATTCTGTTTGGGCAACTGCAATGTGCAAAAAATTCATTAGGCTATCATTATATTTGTAAAAATGTTATTCAAACTACGCTCATGATGATCATTGAGAAGACACAGAGCGGGAAGTAGTTCAGATCCAAAATTAACTAAAGGAATCTTTTTTTAACATAAAAATTTCTTCTTTCAAATCTTGCTTATCAACATCCGTGCTGTACAAAAAAGACATGTTTTCTGTGTGCTCTTGGTTGTAGAACCATCTATGTTATTTACATTCATAAGAAAAAAATTGTGTCTGTCATGTTTTCTATGGCAATATACTTTATAGTTAAGTTTCCTACAACTGTATTTAGAATAACAGTGAAAACATTAAGTTTAAAACTTTTCTTCTGGGCTCAGATTGAATCTTCTTCCATTGTTTCACATACAAAGAGTTTTCTTTGGCCTTTGTGTTTCTCTGAGCTGCAAACTGTTACATCCAAGTCAGGTGATATGCCTACATTTTCTGCTAACTTGCAACTTTCTGTGTAAATAATATCCAAACTCTTTCTCAATTTATTAAATTGTTCCACTAGGTTCTTAATGTCTGCTCTTTCAACATCTTTTGTCGCTACCCTTGTTTGAAGCACAATATTATGTATGTTCAATGTACCACAGTGGGAACATCAAGACACTTTGAAACGATTTCAAATACTTCTGCATGTCTTTTAGTTCAGCACATGCCACCCCAGTCAAATTAAATTTAAAAGCAAATTTAATGGCCCTTTCTTAATCCTGGTAAACGCTTGATAAATGGTTGCATCATATTTATGCATGCAGGCCATCTTGACTCCAATAGCCCGTAGAGAACAATTCAATATTTTCTTTTAAAACTTTCCATTTTTGAGGACTAAAAGGAAAAAAATTATTTGTTTGAAATAGTTCCAAAAAAAGACTACTACATCTGTGTAGCTCTCTGCACCATGGACATCACACAGATTTAATGAATGAGCAGTGCAAGGAGAAAAAATTGCCAACAGATTTTCTTCTAAGATAAGCACTTGAGCTGCCTGATAGATGCCGCTCTTATAGCTAGCCATCTTTCATAACCCTGCCCACAATGGTCTGAAATCTGTAAGTCATAGTGTTTCAGCTAATCATAAATCATTTTAGTGATTGCCTGACCAGTTTTCTGGTCACATTCTACAAAATCAGAATCATAAATCATTTTAGTGATTGCCTGACCAGTTTTCTGGTCACATTCAACAAAATCAGGAAAACATTCTCCTATTCTGTATCAATTTCCTTCATTGATGGCAATATAGTGTAGTATAAAAATATTTTGCTCTGTTTGAGCTTCACCAGAAGTTGCATTTACCATAAAAGAAAATAATTTATTGTGTTTTACATCTATTAAAATAGTTTGTTAAACAAAGTCTCCACCTATTTCAGTCAATTTGTTCTGAACATTGTGTAATAGATAACAAACCACTCATTTTCCTCCTTTTGATGCTTAAACTTTTCTTAAATTTTTTTCGTAACTGGATCAAACTCTGCCAGAAATATCAAGACAAACAAAAAATGGTCATTTTGACATCTTCTGACCTCTCACAGCTAAACTTCTTTCCATGAAAAAAGGAATTGCTATGATTATGCACTGCAGTACTTCAGTACAATATTGCTCTTCTCTTATAGTATTTCGGTCTAAAAGATTTTCTGTGGCTGAACTAGTATTTAGCTTATTATTTGTACCATTCCAATTTGATGTTTTGTGACCAGAGCCACATTCACATTCATATGCTTTTTGTATTAACTTTCTCCGGCATCTTGATGATACCCAGCCATAGCCTAAAGCCAGATCAGAGTTAAAGGCATCCGTGTGTCATGAAAACAATAAGTAAGCAAAGCAGTACAATGCTTGCTTTCTTTACTTCAAATTTCCTTATTTTTTAAGATGCACTCAAACACCTTTGAAGGGAAAGATTTGTTACTTTTTTGGTCCTATATCAACAGCAAGCCACCTGATGATGTGTGGTGGAGGGTACTTGTGCGACCTCTAATTGATTTCCCATGCCCTGCTCCACTCGCAAATGTCACATTGGAAGAATTATTGTCAGTAAGCCTATGTATCAACTCTAATTCTCATCATAGTCATTTCATGAGATGTATGTGGGAGGAAGTAACATGTTGTCTGACACTTCTTGGAATATACTCTCTCAAAATTTCATTAGTAAATTTCTCTGTACAATCCCCCTCTTGTACTGCCATTAGAATTTGTTGAACATCTCTGTGCTGCAGTTGTGCCAACCAAATTATGCCATGTTTGCTCAGATCCTCATCTAATAGTATCTTCTATCTCCAAACTGCTGAAGTGCTTTTTTTCATTCTACAGATCAAAATCTAAAAGACATTCATTCCCCGTCAATCTAGCCAACCTTTCAAACTGCAACTTAACCAAATTTAAACATGTGAAAGAAGTGGGCCAGTGTTTTAAATACACATCATTCATCATTTGACAAACTTTATTATCATTTAAAAACACTTTATATACTAAAAGTAACAGTTTCTGGGATCAGCAACAAATTAAACAGCAAGTAAAAACAAAGGGAACAACAGTTTGGATATCAGCAACAATGATAAAATTAAACAGGGCCTTTTATCAAATTATAACTCTGTGTAGATATGTCCATAAAACTGAAAACCTCAAATGTCAAATTATGACCAAATATTATTGTCATTTGAACCACAGACTGTATATATTTTAACAAAGGGCACAACTTGGAAGAATAGTAATGGATGCAAAGATTTCCAATACAGTTTTCCATAACCTTTGACAAGAACATGACAAACTTGCCCCACTGGGCTTATTCAACATTTAAACTACCATGAAACTAAGGTTCATGAATTTCAGAACTAAAAAAATAATAACAAATATGAAACGTCAGGACTAGGCACTGCCTCTATATCTCCAGCGAGAAATAAATTCTGGCACCATAGCTAACCTTAGAATTCCATGACTGGAAAACAGATTTAATATTTGGCACTACAGCATTTTCATTCCCCCCTCCCTCAAAAAATAAATAAATGAAATAAAAATATTCACTATCAATAACTCTACCCTGCACAAGACCACTCACAGTTAACATGCGGCCAAAATGTTTGGCAGAGATAAATCCCTCAAGCACTAGCCATGCAATGCCGATTATATGCTTTTCCTCTTACAAGATTTGAGTGGTAGCACCAAACACAATAAATAGAACCTAACTGGGTGATGACCTGATGAAATAAGGAATAACTAAAAACAGTGCATTTGCATTTAGGCACCGAACCCGTGAAATGCACTCAACGTTGGCCAAACTGAACACAATGTGGCCAAAGTCAGTGCCATTACAGCCCCCAGCATTAAAAGGAAAGGGTGGGGGGGCGGGGGGGGGGGGGGTGACTGTCACTTTAAGCAAACTACTAAACCAAAAGAACAAGGAATCTGCAACAGGAGTAGCTTCCATAATAATTAAACAACACTTGGACAAGTTTAAAACATATTACACTGTTAAAATAACGGGTACCAAAGTGACAGAGAATAACTGGCCACTTAGGCTCTTAGAATTAGAAAAACATGAGTTACATGAAAGAGTTACAAGATTACAATTACATAAGTTAGCAAGCAGCAATCTCCAATGACCACTTAGGCTTTTAGAATAAGGAAAACAGCAGTTGCATGAAACAGTTAATAGATAACAACGACACAACTTAGCGAACAGTGACCTCCTTGGCATATATGGTGCAGGCTAGCATGGGGTGTAGAAGCACAGCTGCAAAGGCAGTACAATCCAAGAGTCCCATAAAGTTAAATATCAGTCTTTCCATGATGTACACTCAATACTGCCACAGTTACACCACTCAGCGAAATAGCTAAAGCTGAGTAAACATGTTACAGTACACAGGCACTATTAGTATCATAAAACAAGATGGTAGAATAGAAAAATAATTCCAGAAGTCTGCCAAGCTTGGATTAAGAAATCTAAAAAGCCAGAAATTTGCAACTCAACTTTCCTCCTCTTTGATTTACAAATGTAACGGGAATGAGACAGGTGAGGCCATGAGACTTTTATATGGCCAGAATTATCACACTCACTTGCAAAAGTTCAACCCATGCTTCCAGGCAAGAAGTGGGTTTCTCAGAGCCAAAATTCAAGCAACAAGGAGGGTTAATTCTGTGGCCACGAATAAGTTGTCACGCGCAACTAAATAAGCACATGGCAAATTAATCAATTCAGAAAGACTTGAGTGAGCTCTACACTAGGCAAGGGTCTGAGTCCAGAAGGCCATTGTACACACATAAACTTCCCAATGCCCAAAGTCAGTACAAATTTGAGCCACATGACCCCTTGACTCTGAGAGAGGAGGACATCGCTACCCAA
This sequence comes from Schistocerca piceifrons, assembly GCF_021461385.2. Lineage (NCBI taxonomy): Eukaryota > Metazoa > Arthropoda > Insecta > Orthoptera > Acrididae > Schistocerca > Schistocerca piceifrons. The sequence continues at coordinate 759,659,156 of NC_060138.1, forward strand.
ATACCCCATGGCAGCGCCTTGCTTGCCGAATCACAACACAGTGTGTATATGACCTGGGACATATGGGAGATCCGGGAAAAACCCAGGAATTTTTTCATCCAGAAGAAAACCCGGGAATTTTTTACAATTTCGGGAATTTTTCATTGTTTTAGTTTTCTGTTAATTTTTTTTTTTAATTTTGACTGGTAAGAACCGATACTCCAACAAAGGATATTTCTGTATCCCGCTACTGCAGAATAATACTTCAACAATAAAACATAAACGAGAGAAAAAAAATGAAAATAACTTAAACTGCAAAGGAAATGTGTCTTATACAACAACGACACACAGTGCTCATGCAAGCGTCTGCCAATAGCAAAATGTGTCAAAGGCTTTAGGAACACTATCCAATGCTTCATAACAAAAAATTGCCTCCGATGAGCGTGAAGTCACAAGTGTTTACATTAGATTCGTTTCAGTAGCTACGAGCGGGCTCATGTGCATGCACAGTTGAGTCGCATTTGAGTAGTAGATTCTCCCGCTTGTGGCTACAGGAATGTGGCTGTTGACTGTGCAAGCAGTTGCAACAAGCAACTAGATGCTACCGGGAAGGAGGAGGGGGGGGGGGGCAAATTCAAATTCTTGAGGAAAAAAAATTTGTTTCTCAAAGCGCCTGCGCCTAGCATCCAGCGCACATTGGTCTATCGATTATTCATATGATTTTGAATATTTTTGAACACATTTTAAGTTGATTTCTGAATTAATCATAAGTTGATTTTTGAATGCCTGCATAGTGTATGTGATGTGTCTGTCAGGTATATCCTCATCACATCTAGAAATAAACTTTCCGCAGACAAAAGAGCATGGGGCTACACGAGCTGAGTGGAGTAAAGCCTAACAGATGAATGCCAATCACTGTCCGATTATGTGGTTGATTGGGTTAGCGAATAATCAGCATTGTTATAATTACAAGCGAAATCCATAGAGTGAGACTACCAGAATGGAAATAAATGACTAACAGGAATACCAGGTGAGAAAGATTGCGTATTATCTTCTCTGTCTATCCAAGAAAATGAAATTTTGGCAGAAAATTTTGGGCCAGATCGCTACACTAGTAAGGCCCAGTTGTACAGTCCCCGGCTAACGTCTGCTTACATTCTATTCTGAAAGTAACACGGAAAACATGTTGTACGAACATGTGACAACGCCTAACCGGAGAATAATCGCTGGATAACTAAACCTGTGATCCTGGCACGGTTAGTGAAGTTAATCGGTGAATAAATTTTGAGAGTGGCAGGAATAGCTACAGAATTGGTGATGACAAGATTGTTTGTTAGAATGAGAAAGGAGAAGAAATGGTGACATCACACAAATTATGGAAGAATAAGACTATTCCAAATTTATATAAAAATTTCGTAATACTAGGTTTTGATCTCATGCTTGAGAAACTGGTGCATATGAATGAAATGTGAAACTATTTCCTAACTTAAGGCTTTTTGCTTGTAATAGGCCTAATACACATTTGATATTGATACTTAGTGAATTATATTCTGTTGTATTATAAAAATGACCATTTGTGCCAAAACAGTCTCGTTTATTTGGTGTGTGTTTCAAAATTGCTGCAATATTAGAAAGTCCTTTTTTATTTTATCTAGCAGACAGTGACAAAATAGCTGTAATCATATCGAGAAACCACACCAGTCTTGGGTTTTGTTTGTATTAACTGCTTTTTCAGTATTGGGTAACGACATTTCCATTTTTCATGTAGCAAAACGTTTGACGAACTTCGATGAGGTAATAGATTCTTTTGCAGAAAGGCAAGCTGGCCATGTAAAGCTGTAGCAAGATTTGAGAGGAAAAAATGCTAGGAGCAAAGGAGTCAAGAAATGTGTACTCTGTTGCTTGTCTCTTGTCTTTATTGGTTTTATGTATCCTATATTTAATTTCATGTCACACAAAACAGCAAGTTATTAGCTAATAAGCAATAAAGAGTACAAATTTTCTGAAGAGTTCTTGTTCTCCCAATTACAAATAATCCCATCTGCTATTAATTGCAAGACTTTAAAAAAAGGGGGTGGGGGGGGGGGGGGGGGCAGCCCGTCAAACTGGGAGCTGGGAGCAGGAGAGGCACCACAGGACATTTCAGTTTCCACTGTCCTAAATATAGATTGATGGCATCCATTACAAAATTCCACAGAGCAAAATACAGTGATGTGTGATAGGAGAATGCTGTATGAAGTGGTGTGGCACTGCACTGTGGCACACTTAAGACCAAATAACATGTCTTACATTTCCTCGAACACAAATGTTTTATGTTTCAGACTTTTCAGAAGGATGTGCACTACAAGATGAACATATTTTGAAAATTTGATTTTTTTAGTATTGACCCAGTTACCAAATATCGTAGATCTGCACTGATGCACAAGTTATAATGGGTGACCCATGTTTACATTGAGTGATTTTGCTGCTGTTTCCCTTCATTTACTCTCATGTCAAATGAAAACAAAATGGATATCTGTAGCTGGGAGCTATCAAGTGAATTAAAATACATTCACATAATTACAGAAGGCTAAAATATGTTATTAGTTTCAGATTTTAGTTTATTTCCACCTTTCTGACAGTCAAGCATTAATTGCCTTGCAGAACAGTGAAGTTATTTTTGTCTGTTTGCTAAAGAAATTTGACTTGTTACTTTTCCGCAGAACGAAATGTTTATAATTCCACAGTACTGGCTAGTTTTAACTGTGTTTGCTGCATTGCAAGTGCACGTTTTCATCTTCTAGCACCAATGGCATTATGCCATAATAAAGAACCAAACATGATGTAATACAGTACTGGTGCTCCAAGAAAATTTACATCCTGAAAACCACACTGAAAAGCTTAATATCAGGTCGAGGTCTACTTCATTGGGAATTTGGAGATACAAAAGTGCACTTTAAGTATGCACTTTAAATTTGCACATTTTAGAATGGTTCATGAAATTCTGATGCTCTTGGAGTATCCTCTGATGTCTTGTATATTTTACGACATAATGTATGATCTTTCAATGTTTTACATGTATGTACATAAGGGCTTCCTACTTCATGGCCAGCTTCTGTGGTCGAGCGGTTCTAGGCACTTCAGTCCGGAACCGCATGACTGCTACGGTCGCAGATTCGAATCCTGCCTCCAGCATGGATGTGTGTGATGTCCTTAGGTTAGTTAGGTTTAAGTAGTTCTAAGTTCTAGGGGACTGATGACCTCTCATGCTAAGTCCCGTAGTGCTCAGAGCCATTTGGATCATTTTGAGCCTACACCATAGTTGCTGCGCAAGCGCGGTGTCGCCTGTTATCTGCACTCTCTGGCAACTGCTGAAACGAACCTATTTGTAACAGGTTGTGGGAAAATATTGCAAATGGTGGTTTGAAAAGTGTTATTTTCAAAGTAAATATCCTTTTACGTAAGTTGAACTATGTGCAAGAATATATGATGAATTTCTTAAATCACAGAACGTCTGACTCTCATTTAAAAATCAACTCTTTGATGATGAGCCATTTAGAAGAATTTCAAATCTTGAAGATCAGATATTTATGTCATTAAAAATTTTACTGGCACTATGCCTTTACATATGTCTGCTTGTGTCTGTATATGTGTGGATGGTTATGTGTGTGTGTGTGTGTGTGTGTGTGTGTGTGTGTGTGTGTGTGTGTGTGTGTGTGTGTTTGTGTTTGTTTGTGTGTGTGTATATATATATATAGTTATAATAGAGGGAAACATTCCACGTAGGAAAAATATATCTAAAAACAAAGATAATGTGACTTACCAAATGAAAGTGCTGGCAGGTCGACAGACACACAAACAAACACAAACATACACACAAAATTCAAGCTTTCGCAACAAACTGTTGCCTCATCAGGAAAGAGGGAAGGAGAGGGAAAGACGAAAGGATGTGGGTTTTAAGGGAGAGGGTAAGGAGTCATTCCAATCCCGGGAGCGGAAAGACTTACCTTAGGGGGAAAAAAGGACGGGTATACACTTGCACACACACACATATCCATCCACCATATACAGACACAAGCAGACATATTTAAAGACAAAGAGTATGTCTGCTTGTGTCTGTATATGTGTGGATGGATATGTGTGTGTGTGCGCGAGTGTATACCCGTCCTTCTTTCCCCCTAAGGTAAGTCTTTCCACTCCTGGGATTGGAATGACTCCTTACCCTCTCCCTTAAAACCCACATCCTTTTGTCTTTCCCTCTCCTACCCTCTTTCCTGATGAGGCAACAGTTTGTTGCGAAAGCTTGAATTTTGTGTGTATGTTTGTGTGTCTGTCGACCTGCCAGCACTTTCATTTGGTAAGTCACATCATCTTTGTTTTTTATATATATATATATATATATATATATATATATATATATATATATATATTTTTTTTTTTTTTTTTTTTTTTTTTTTTTTTTTTTTTTTTTTTTTTTTTAAAACAATCCCGCATGTTCAGTGAGGACCTCCAGCACTCAGGTCTTTTGTTCAGAATCATAGGTACAGGGTGTTAAACTTGGATTTGATTTCTGTTTAGTTAGACACCCAGCCTGTGGTACTTTTGCACAGTTTATCCCCTGTTACTCCAGCCCTGCCCACACAGCATGCAGCACAGCTCACTGCATTGCTCCCTCGCCTGGAGAAACAGCAACCCACAGTTTCAGAAGTTCTCATTGGAGACAACTACAGCAGTCTAGATCTAGATCTTGTCTTCTGTGGTCCACTATATTTCTGCACTAGACAGTCCTTGTGTTCAAATTTTGTCACATCAGCTTTGCTGCGGTAGGCATTGAAGAAAGCCCCTGATGTTGAAGTTTCACAGTCACTGCACAGGCCTTCAGTTTCCTGCCTGTCGGCAATCTCCACCTCAGAAATTTAGTAGCACTGCATGCAGAGGACATACCTCTGCACTTTTGCCTTCTTGAAGAAGTCTCCTAAACCTCAACTTTATACGTGGTGTCTGTCAAGCAACATGGGACATGATGCAGCCCAAAGTAGCAATTTAGTAACTTGTCCTATAGTCTCAATTTTCTCACAGGTGTAAAAATCCATATCAAGTGTCTGGGCTGTATCTCACTTGATGGTGCTTGGTATTATAGGGCTCTTAACCCATTTCCTGGGTGTACAGTGTCTACATGTAACCCAACTATCTCATTCCTTCAGGCCTGCGGATTAAATGTTTCACCTAGTCATTCTGAGTATCTTCTGTTTGGAACAAGAACAGGACATTCTTTGTCATTTTGGCTTCACAGCTGTGGAGCAGGAAAAATGGTGCCAAATCTGTAGCATCTTATTTCATTGTGTTTCATGCAAATGTCATGATGAGTGGTATTACACGAATGCATGGTATTGTATTCCAGCATCGCTGTTCAGCATTTGTGTACACTGAAAGCATATCAGCTAGGATCTTATTAAAGCATTCCATCATGCCATTTGTCTGGCGTGGTAGGAAGCTGTAATTGTGTGAGTGATGCTGCAACTTGAAATTATCTCTGGTACTTGTCTTAATTGGAAAATTTTTCTACGATCAGAGATTATCACATGGATTGTCTTAACTTCAGAATGATGTTTTCTATGAGGAACCTCATAATTTACAGAGCCTTAGCAGTGGTTGGGACAGTCATTGCATACTATTATCCATCAATACCTGTTTATCAACTCCCAGAACCCCCAAAGAGGTCAATTCTAACCTACTGGAATCATGCTGCTGCAGGCAGAATTGATATTAGTTGCCTGACAGATAACTGCAGCATGTGCTTCCATCTCTGGCATTCCTTACAGTGGCTTAGCCTTCTTCTGATTCTGTCTAGAGTCTTCACAAATGTCATGTGACTGGATGTTCTAGCATCTTGGAAGTACTTCAGGTTATCTGGCTGTAGATGAACTGGGATGATGAGTAACCATTTCTGTCCCGTTGTATCACACTTGCTATTATACAATGTTCTGTACATTAATTGAAATTCTCCTCTTGTCATTTCCTTCTCTTTCAAGGCTTCTGTGGTTTTCAGCAATGCTGTATCTTCCATTTGCTCAGCACTGACTGAGATTTGATCCATATTGTTGTGTTCCATCAAAAGAAAGGAAGACATCATCCTTGTGTTTGTGTCCACTTTTGTATACTACTGTGATACCATACTCCTGAAGCCCCAGTGCTCACCAGTCAACCTAACATATGCTTCAAGCTAGTCGGCCAGCATAGAGAAGGATGTTCCATCACAACAGTGAACGATTTGCCAAATAAATAAGGACAGAACTTGTTGATGCCTTAAACAACTGCAAGGCACTCTTTCTTGGTTGTACAGCAGTTCATCATGGAGTTGGAGAGTACTCTGGAAAATGTGGTGTCTCCATGCAATGATTCTCATAGTGGACATGCCTTGATACAAAGTCCTTTATGAATTCCTGTGGTATGAGCACTTTCATATGAAATTTCTCACATTTCAAATGTTCCAAGGAGTCAAAAAATCTGTGATTGCTCTTATATTCTCTGTATCAAGACAGACTTCAAAGTTCACAAGCTGCCCTTAAATTTTTATTTCATGTGTAATGAAGAGGCACCTTTTTTAGGACTTAAGTGAAAGGCTGGTATGAACACATGTCAACACAGTTTTCAGGTTGCATAAATGTTGTTCAAATATCTTTGAAAAATGACAATATTATTAAAAGGATAGTTGCTACTCACCATATAGTTGAGATGCTGAGTTACAGATAGGCATAACAAAAAGACTCAGAAAGTGAGCTTTCAGCCAATAAGGCCTTCATCAAGAATACACAACATACAAGACTACAGTCATGGAGAGAGAGATAGATAGAGATAGAGATAGAGAGAAAGAGAGAGAGAGAGAGAGAGAGAGAGAGAGAGAGAGAGAGAGTGTGCATGTGTTGTCTATTTTTGACAAAGCCCCAAAGCTCACTTTCTGACAGTGTTTTTATTGTGCCTATCTGCGACTCAGCATCTCCGCTATATGGTAAGCAGCAACTATTCTTTTCATCATATTATTACATTCCATCCTGGATTTTCCATTGTTTGAAGAATACAGTATTATCTAGATAGCAAAGACATGTATTTATGGTATTGATGCAGGTTGTCCCTCATATGCTTGAGGGTTACTGGAGCTTGCATGGTCATAATAGCATATATATAAACTCATAGAGGCCGTCAGATGTCATGAAAGCAATCTTTTTGTAGTCAGACTCATAATTCTCCATTTTAGGGCCTGTCTGCCTTTCCATAGTTGAGAAATACTTTTTTTCCTTTCAAGTGGTCTAGGACAGAGGTTCTCAAACTTTTTCTTCATACTCCACTTCTGAAACAAATTATTTTGCCCCCTCTCCCCTCCTATTTTTCTTTCCTCCCTCACTATTCCTCATACTTAACACGAAAATGGCCTATGGTATCCATTTACTTCTAATTATTATTGCTGTCAATAACAACAATAATAATAACTATTTGTGCATATGAGAGTGAAACACTTCTTTTAAAATTACCATACCTTTGTATTATTCAAAGATGATGAAAGTTAACAGTGACAACTAGAATATAAATAACCACAGTTGCATGTGCAATTATTCTAACTGACCAAGTATGCGTATTTAAAAACTCACTCTTTATCCTCAGACCAAAACTTTTTCAAGAAATGCTTTCCAGATTCGTCTATGGAAAATTGCTACAGTCAAGTTGGTTGGCCATGACAAGGCTTCCCCTTCTAATGATCTTTTAGCAAACTTAATTTTTAATTCGTTGCTCATACCAGGGAGAAAACTATCACAGCAGTGGTGTATAGAATCAACTGGATGAAAATGCTTGTCACTGGGGAAACACTTTAGAGGCATAGTAGAAAATCTTGGGTGTGCTACATTACAGAATGTTTTTAGATAAGCCCCATCTTGTAACTGTTGTATTTGTTTTTTGATAATAGTGACATCACTATGTAAGTCTGACACATTTGAGTCTGTTGTTTCAGCTGTCTTCTGAATTTTTTCATCCACATCTGAGGCAACACCGTCTATTTTTTCATTTACATCTACATCTACATCTATACTTGACAAGCCACCTGACGGTGTGTGGCGGAGCGTACTTTGACTACCTCTATCGGTTCTCCCTTCTATTCCAGTCTCATATTGTTCGTGGAAAGAAAGAGTGTCGTTATGCCTCTGTGTGGGCTCTAATCTCTCTGATTTTATCCTCATGGTCTCTTCGCGAGATATACGTAGGAGGGAGCAATATACTGCTTGTTCTCCAAACTTCAACAAAAGCCCGTACCGAGCTACTGAGCATCTCTCCTGCAGAGTCTTCCACTGGAGTTTATCTATCATCTCCGTAACGCTTTCGCGATTACTAAATGATCCTGTAACGAAGTGCGCTGCTTTCCGTGTGGTCACAAACTCACAAAAATTTTATTGATATTGGCAATGGCTGCAGAAGCCCAGGATTACATCTACTATTTACTTTATAGCGTCATGCACGAGTTACATTTTACTGTTAGAAAATGCAACTAAATGTTATTACAGAAAAACATTATTTTGCAAAACCTTACACTTGGCGAGTCTGAAAAATTGTTGCCAAAATTATACTGCTTCCAAAAATAACACTAAAGAAAAATTGGTATTAAATCAGAGAAACACAATCGAGTTTCAAATTAGGTACAACGTGACATCTAAAAAAAGGTTATAGAATTTCTCTGTGTTTTCTGTGCTGAATGCAACAGCCCTCGTACAGGACGTTCCTGTAGGCGTTATTTCTGACAGTTTGGTTTTGTGACGTTCAAGAAAAATATTAACATATTTTCTGCCACCAATTTCGTATTTTAAAGGGAACAGTAAGACTGGAAAACCAAGAAGGAAGTGCTCGCAAATTTAACTTATTTATAAAGGTTGCAGCTTGTTTACTAGTGTCTCCAACAGCATCTTTACACCTAACTTCAGCAGCACCTATCTCAGATCTGAGATCCTTGTCTACTTCCCCTATTTTTCTCTCTAATGATTGTATTTTGGATTCTGAAGCCCCTACCCTCCCCTCATCTATAGTTTTCACTTGAGAACACGCACCAACTAAGTCTTTTTTAATAGTTGAAATTTGTGCATTTAGCTCTGATCTAACGAGACTAATTCTGAGACTATTGTCTTTTCACTATTTTCACTATTTTTTTCCATTGATGACATTAATGCAGTAAACATATCTTGTAAATTTAACGGTTTGGGTTTTTCACTCAGCATTGTTTTACTTATGTGGGACTGTACCTGTTTCTCATGGTCTGGACTTGAATCTAAAATGCTACTGTCTAAAAATCCCGAGTCTGCCCTGATTTCGTTTAACTGTTTTGGTTGACTGTTATCTAGTACATCCTGAACGTGTCTTTATCAGCTATGCCCTGTTTAAAGTCACTAGTTAAAACTGGTAGGTTTGGCATAGTTATTTCATTGTTCTGATCACGATAATTTTTTTTGTAAATTTGTTCATAAATTATCAATGCAAAAAAAAAGAAACAGTCAAAATGTTCACACAACACTGCACTGAGAAAATACATAAACAAATGTTTTAATTGGTACTTAGCTTATTATTGTCCTGAATTGAGTAGGTGGTGTCAACTTTAGTAATAATGCTTCAATCTTTACAACCATGTATGTCCATAGTGTTGCATCATTCCAAAACTTCTCCACAATTATTATGTCAAATTATATCTGATTTAAATTAATTCCACTTTGCAATACAGTTACATGCTTTTTGGTCACCTGAAACATAAACACTGTCAATAATGCAAATGTACAAGTATCCTCATCATGGCACCAGTTTAACGACCTCCTTTGTTATGCACAATTGGGTTATCGTTAATTGTAAAAAATGTTCACGTAGTAAAAAAAATAGGCTGAGTCTAGTGGTAGTTTTAAAGAAAAATTACAAATCTTGTTTTATTTGAGGATCTCCTTCAATCCATTGCTTGAATTCCTTCTGTCTGGAACCCAGATTCTTTTGTAGGTCTGGAAACCTCACAGGTTGACGTGTTTCTTGAATAACATTGTAGTGGCAACTTCGGACACTGAATGTAACAGCAACACCAAATGTAGTGGTTAGAGGTAGAAGGCACCATATTAAGACTCGTCTGAGTTTTCCAAGTGATTTATTGTTTCCAACTACAGTTCCGCATTCCCCTCGGTCTGTGTCACTTGGTCCCGCAATCCTGAGGACACCACTTCACTGTCTGTGAAATGGCTTGGCTCAGAATGGCTGCCTCTGTGACCCATGCAGCACACTGTTGTGTGGTGGCCTTGTACGGCCGCAGAGTTGCAGCAACATCAGGATGTGTCTGCAGTCGACTCAGCGGTCTTCGCCCCTGCCGCCTCAGTGCCGAGCTAACAATGTGGTGACAATGAGTGCCCATGATCCGGCACTTTAACTAACTCTCAACTTGTTTTGGTCGGCACCTATGACGTATTTCCATAGTTTTAGAAAACTTATATGTGGTCTAGTGCCCCTTAAAACACATGACATGAAATAAAACGTAAAAATTCCTTACTGGACGTCCACTACACAATCAACCCCTTAGCTACTCATCTCATGCCCTCGGTATCGAATTCACTGTCACTTAGACTACCCTTGGTTCCATCTTGGAATTGACTCTCCGCCTGATCAGAATGAAAACAACACATAACGAAGTTAAGGCTGCGAAGACACTTGGCACAGAGGTGCTCAAAATTATCGTTATTTTTTGGTGCCTCTCCCTATATTGAGTGACATGCTGCACAAGCTTCTCGTCTGATATGCACCCCTCTTGCTCTGAAATGAACTGGTTTACGGATCTCAACAGACCTGACTCCAGAGTTTGATTTAACAAGGTCAGATTCTGCCTTGGCAAAAACTCTAAAGTGGCTTTTGGCCAGAACAGCTGTGGCTGCGTAACATTCAACTGTGTGACTCCTGAAATTGATGCTGGCAGGTGGAAGATTGGTCCTATTATGTTACATGCAGTTTCATTGATTAAAATCTCGCTCCCTTCAAGCTCTATACATCTCGCTTCTGCGCATACTCCCTGCTCAAAACAGCTTCCTACTACTATTAATTTTTTGTAGGTGAAGAAGATCCAATGCATCCTGACCTGTTGCAAGCTCAATTTTGGCTCCATGATGTCCCTTGGACAGTCTATTCCTTTCCCCCTAGCTAAAAATAACTGCACCGTGCACATGTCCGGATTGCTGCTTATCATCCTGGCTGGCCATACCGTTACCTTCCCTCTATGGCTGCTCTGTAATTCCTCCCCTGTCATCTCAGTGTAAAGGCTGTTAACTGCCAAGATCAGCAATACCTCCTCAGTTTTTTACTTCTACCAGCTTGCTCAGTGCTCTCCTTTTCAGTGACCTGAGGACAGTGATCACCGTCACCCTTCCGAGGACAGTGATCACCGTCACCCTTCCTCCCTCTTCAAAAAGACTGCTGTCCCTAGCAGGCTCACAATACTCAAAAACACATACAACATATGAAAATACAAAGCCTAATTAATCTACACAAACCCAATGATATAAAACAAGAAAACAAAAACAAAAAAACAAAAAAAAAACTACAAATACTCTACTACTTTCTGGATCGTAAAGCATATGGTACTTCATGCTGTACTCTTATCTTCCTGGTTTTCTCTGCGCCGAATACCTCTCTTCACTCTCTCTTTCTTCCTCTTTTCCTTCCTGTGACATGCCTGGAATCGCAGTCGGACAACCCTTAAATGGCTGTAACGCCCAATGTGTACTATCGTTGTTCTAGTTGGCAGCTGAAGCTTAACTTTAACAGGGGATGTGATTTCAACAACTTGGTATGGCCCTTGATACCTCGTGAGGAACTTCTTTGTTTTCCCCTTTTGCATATAGGGGCTGGACATCATTACCCATTGCTCCACTCTATACTATTGTAAACTTCCTTTCCACTTCATTGTGTCTTCCTGCCTTTCCAAAGCCTTCATATTCGCCTTTTGTACCCGTTTCCAAACATCCCAAATTGTTCTCACGAATTGACGTACAGATTTACCGGTGTTTCCTTTCTGTAGTCTCACTAAATCAAACAGTGATGGTATTTTTTGCCTGTACACTACCTCATATGGAGACAAACCAATATTGGTATGGACTCTTGCATTGTATTCACATACAATATGCTTCAAATACTCATCCCACTGACAGTGATGAGAATCCACATAAAAACTCAGCATCTTCCCGATTGTTCTGTGTACCCGTTCTGTCCTTCCATTCACCTGTGGATGCAGCACACTCATCCTCAAGTTCTTTACATTCAACAATTTACACAGTTCCTTCATTAAATCTGACATGAAGTTGGTCCCTTGGTCAGTAATTGTTGTCTCCGGTACACCAAACTTCAAAATCCAGTTGTTTACTAACACTTGTGCGACCATTGCTGCCTGTTGATTTGGCATGGTCACCATCTCCACATACCTCGAAAAATGGTCTCTCATTGTCAGAACGAATCTGTTCCCTGATGGTGTTCGCCTGAAAGGTCCTAAGACATCAATCCCCAACATAGAGAATGGACATGTCACTTTCGGCAATCATTGTAACTGTATGTGTTACTGATTCAAATCTGCTCTCTATGCACATGGTACACAATTTTAGACATACTGATCCACATGTACTTTCCTACCTCTCCACCAATACCTCTCCGCCGCTCTCCTATTCATCCCTCTCCACCCTCCATGACCAGATAATATGCGATCATGTGCTTTCTTTAAAATCTCATCTCTCAGTTTCGCTGGCACTACTACTCTTGGTCCTAACTTTGTTTCCCTGCACGGAAGACCATCCTACATGTTAAATTGAGGCTGTGTCTGATACAATTTACAATCGTTGTCTGCGTCCTGTAATTCTTGCCATACTGCTAGGTCATAACCTATGACTTCTAGTTTTGTCACCTTCCTACTTAGTGCATCCGCATTACTGTGCTTCTTCCCAGGCTTGTGCACCATCTCGTAGTCGAATTCACTAAGCCTCACAGTCCATCTAGTGAGTCTAGTGGACGGATCCTTCAACCCCAGCAACCACTCAAATGCAGCACGATCTGTCGCTACCTGAAATCTTCTCCCACATAAATAACATTGAAAATATGTGATTCCATAGATTACGCTAAGCATCTCCCTCTCTGTTGTTGAGTAATTCCTCTCTGCTGCATTCAACTGCCTAGATGCATAGGCTAAAGGATGTTCTTTCCCATCAATTTACTGACTAAGAACTCATCCTAAAGCTTCATTTGATGCATTGCATGCTAGTATAAACTCATTTTCAAAATCTGGAAACACAAGAATCAGACTTGAATGTTAACATTTCTTTCAGTTTGTCAAACACTTTCTGATCCTCTTCTGTCCACTCAAATTTCACACCCTTCCATAACAATCACATCAATGGCTGTGCTAAATCTGCAAAACCCTTCACAAGCTTTTGATATAAATTGCAAATTCCGATGAATGACTGCACTTCCTTAACTGTTTTCGGTTCCCGAAAATCCCTTACAGCCTGTACCAAATACGAATCTGTTTGCACTCTGTCCTTACTGATGTAGTGGTAATGGCCTCCAGGATTGGAGAACATAGTTTTTGGACTATCCTCTGGATCCACCTCTAACTGATGATAACCACTTGTCAAATCCATCGTGTAAAGTGATCCAAAGTCTCCGATATGTTTGGAATGGGGTATGCATCCATTACTGTCTTATTATTGAGGTATTGGTAGTCACAACAGAACCTGTATTTCTTAGTTCCATCCATAGATATTTTAGGCACAATGACAATGCCAACTCCCTAGCAACTATTACTATGCTCTATAATACCGTCTGAAAGCTGCTGAAATCCTCCACAATCGGCTGCAAATACCTCAGTATTCTGTATGGTTTATGGTAAACATGTGCTTCATTTCCTGTTGGTATCCTATGTTGAACTAATGGAGTTGCTGGCAGCAGCCCTTGTGGAAAAAAACAAATCCTTAAATTCCCACAATAATTCTTCCATATGCTCTCTTTCTCCTCCTTTGAAACGCTTAATTTTGTCACACAATGCAGTTCTATCAGCAGTTAGTGGTTGATCACTTCACCTACCTCTTGAACACCAGTCTTTGTTATCTGCCACATCCAAATTTGCTACTAAAACTCCTTTTCTCAAATTTGCGTGTACAGCGCTAAAATTATCCACATTCACAGGAACTACTCACCTGTCATTCCCCTCCTGTATGCGTACAATACTACATTTCACAAAACAACCAAATGGACCCAAAACTTCATTATCCTCCAATGGTCCAATAACACATACTGTACCCATAGGTAGATTCGACTCCACACTTATCCAAAGCGACTTCCTGGTGCCATCAGACACACTTATGCAAATTAAGCCTTAATGCTAATGTTGGTTTGTTCATTACATTGAATGCCCCTTGTGACAGCTCTGTGTCGACAACAGTTTCCCCTAGCTGAAATAACATTCCACCAAGTTCCACAGTTCATTGTTCAAGGTCAATTTTGGCATGATGTTGATGCAAGAAATCCACTCCTAGGATCATGTCGTACCCCTCGCTTACCCATGGTACTACCTCCATGCATGCATTAAATCGGACTTTCCCTATGCAAAAGCCAACTGTCACTGACCCCAAAGGTGTGACCTCCTTGTCCCCCACTCTACACAACCTATAACGTGGTAGGTCTAACTTCCTACGTCCCATTAAACTCTTAGTAGCTACTGACACTTGTGCCCCTGTGACCAACAAAATCTTAAATGTTTTAGTTCCTATGGATCCTACCACTGAACATTCCATCTCTGCATATGTATTTGTGCATTGAAATTAAACAGGAGCTCCCTTATGTGGGTCTTGGGCCACCTCTGCCATTTAACGATTGTCCACCTCTACTAATTCCACTTCTCCATCCTCCACGCTGCTGATTTCCACTCCTTTCTCTATTCCTCGGTGACTGGGTACACTGCCTCTGCACATGTCCCGTACGACCACGCTTATAACATTTCATACCCACTGTAAACACTGTTTGTCTATCATGTACCCCTGTTGCCACATCTATTTCCTCACATTGGATTGCCAACTGAATGGCCAAATACAAATCTTTCGGAGTCCCTTCATGCACTTTCCGCAAAATCTGTGCTGATAACTCCCTCAAAAGTACATCAAGTGCCCTTTGCTCAGTCTCCTGCAACATAACACCATTTCCTTCAGTGCTCTGACCCAACTCATAAATGTACTCATTAATTTCTCTTATTCTGTCCGCAAATTTCTCTGCCATCTCCCCCTGTTTCTCCATCACTGTCCTCAACGTCTCCCTAAAGTACTAAGTGCTATTCTGTTTCTTGTACCTTTGTAAAAACCCCACTGCTTAAACTGTCCTGCCTTCCTTAAGGCCTCATAACACCTTACATATGTCTTCGCTTCACCCGTTAATCTAATCTTGGCTACATGTAACAACTGCTCATCCAACTAACCATTCATCACAGCTGAAGTTTCCAAGTCCTCCACAACTGAACGCACATCCTCAGATGCCTTGCCAGCAAATGGAGTACTCAAACTTGCGGCAGCTGGCTCAGTCTCCTGCTGCGGCATCCTAGGCAACAACGACTGATCTGATGCAGTTTCCCGCTCACTTCTAGATGTAAATTCACTCCTCAACTTCGTATTGTCCGCTGTCAACTGTGCTACCTTTTACAATGAAATCCATACCGCTTCTGGTTCAAACACACCTCGCATTCCTGACACTGTGATTGTGTTGCTTTCGTTCCCCATTAGTCCTGAACCAAAACAATTAAGTACAAAAATAACCCGACTCGCTACACCTCAGTATCATCATACTCAGTAACATCATACTCAAACCAACACAAAAGTAATTAAATGCCGCAAAAGAAAATAGTAAATCTTACTGCCCCAAATACACTAACATGTACTCTGACAACAAAAAATACTATGCCCATGCAAAACATCTACAATGGTCTGCCATGAGCCATATTCAAAAACACAAAAAAGAAGGTAAACGTCCAACACTCAAAAGAAAACTGGTCAAAACTCACCACATCTTGTGACTGTAATGCAGGCGGTGGGCTCGAATGTCGTACTGTACAGACAATGTTCACTATTCTGACACCAAATGTAGTGGCAACTTCTGACACCGAATGTAACTGCAACACCAAATATAGTGGGAAGAGGTAGAAGGTACCATATTAAGACTCATCCGAACTTTCCAAGTGATTTATTGTTTCCAACTACAGTGCCACATTCCTCTCAGTCTGCATCACTGGGTCCTGCAATGCTGAGGACGCCACTTTGCTGTCTGTGAAACAACTTGGCACGGAATTGCTGCCTCAGTGACCCATGCAGTGCACTGCTGTGTGGCGGTCTTGTACAGCCGCAGAGTTGTGGCAATGTCAGGATGCATCTGCAGTTGACTCAGCAGTCTTCACCCCTGCTGCCTCAGCACCGCCCGTTGGAACGGCTTCCTCGCCGGCGCAGCTAAGAACACAGCGACGATGAGTGCCTGCAATCCGGCTGCTGAATATGCAGCCCTTGCCCTCGATGTCTCCAGTGTGTGTTGGGAGCTAAGATGACTGCCCGCGGTAGGGAGCCGTGGAGTGGCCCACCCCTGGCTGGCAACAGACCCCACGTCGGCCTCAGATGGTCGAACCAGCGACCCGCTGTGGACTGTAACACTGGCACCCCATCTGCTGCTGTGTGTTGCCAGCGGTGTGACACTCCCCATCATCCAGGAGAGCTACCACACTTGAATGCTTTGTTAGTGAACCGGCACCTATTTATATGCAGCTGTGCACTTAGGTTGGCCAGTGGGCCCCTTCTGCCTGTGACTTGCGCCATGCAAACTGCTGTGTGTACTTTTCCTGGCGGTTCTAAGCCGCTGTGGACTCTATTTTACTTCGTAACTGCTAGTGAGCGTAACTCACTGTAAACAGGCCCGCGCCTGGCTGAACTTGCGCACTCAGAAATATTGCCCCAAAACTAGCTTTTCCTATCCCAAACGGTAGTGCCACCACAATATAAATGACAAATTGATTCATATGTAATTTTCATATTTAATAATCCTAGATGCCTTGCAGCCATTAATTACAATGTTCACTCAACGAAATACATTCCATTTGTATGCAACTTGAATTTACAATTTGTCCATTAACTGAGCACAACAGAAAAGCTTTGCATCCCTCCTTCCTTCCCACCAGGAAAAACACACAACATGTACAAAGTTAGCGTCATTTCAAAGTTCATCAGTAAAAATATAGTCATACTAAGATCGAATCATAGTACATTAAATCCAAAATAATTTACAAAAAATGAAATTCACTCAACTGCACAGTAGAACAGCTATGATAATATATATTCACATAAACAAAAATTTATCTTTTTGTGGTACAGTAATTTTAAGAAATTTGTTTTTTAATCACAGGGATTCAATTTTGCAAGATTTTATAGAGTAATTATTTTTTGTATTTCTCTTTTTAATTAGGCATTTTTAGTTTGTTAAATGAGTTTTAGTGTTAAATATCAGATTTTAAATGTATTTTTCCACCGTGAATTTTTTAGATAAATTAATTTTATAGGTGTCAAAGAAAATTTTATAATTCTGTTAGGGTGACATATACTACTATACAGTTGGAGTTTAAAACATTTCCAATAAGATCAAAGAAAGGATAAGATTGTAAATTTGAGAATATACATGGTCCAGATGACTTATTGCATATTACACACTTCACTAATTGTATTACAACTGCATTGGACAGGCCCTAAGCCAGCTTATATGTAGGAGTCTCACATGATCTCACCAGAGGCAGTCCTGCGAAAAGTTCCACCTGGTTAGTGTCTTTATGACAATTACAGTAATGTTGTGCGAGCTACTTGGTTTCCATAGTGGCATCAGGTGGTGTGTGTCTGTAATTTTTCCAATTTATTTATCCATTACAGAGGCTTAAGATTTAAATTTTTTGTGATCCCATGCAGTTGTGATTTTGTTTTGTAATTTTAATTATATTTTATGTAACATGTACCCATTACCTTCCTTATTACATTCTTGAGGATCTTATAATATTGTTTAAAATGGACAAAAGTATATGTACTATCTATCAGTCATTGTTTGTTTGTAATTATTTTGTTGCAAAGGTTTTTCACAATTTGAACACAGCTGTTAAAAATTATTTTGTCTTCTAATATATGTTGTTATACCAGGTGCAAGAAAGAAGAAAGGAAAAACTAATAAGATCAAAAGACCAACGCACAGAGGGCCATCACAGGGAAAAAACAAAAGGTAAATTAGACAATAACTTTTTTAACAATTTCATCTTCATTTTAATAGGCATACACAGAAAGTTAAATATATCTATTTTATGAGTAAAAGTCCATCAACTATTTGTATTTTAGTTTATCAGGTTATTATTTCTGATACGTACCTCAAAGCAAAAAATTCATTGACACGGTTTTCAAGATTCATATAAGGCCTTCTGTCCATGACCAGTGAAGCAGTTTGCAAGAATCCTACAAGTTGCTCGTTTTTCATTGGGCATGTATTATTAACTAATGTAACTATGAAAACATTGAAAATAAACATACGTAATTCAAATTTTCAGGATTTATCTATTACAATATAAGGACATCAGTGAGATCAGATGGTATCTTTGTCAGGCACTTCTGCTACTCTTCTTGTAGATAAATGTGACCTGCTCTTTCTTTCAACCGCCAGCTAACGTATTTTGTTTGGGGGGTCTACAGTGAACTGGGTTTAAAATGGCAACCAACTCCGCTGTATATTCTATATAGAACCTATCGGTCATCCATGGAGAGGCTCAAGAATTCAACTGAGACAGAACTTCTGTTTGTTACTTTGTACAGGAACTTTTGAAAACTGAGATCAGAATACCTGCTTTAATTTTGCTTTCCTCAATTACAGTTCCTGTGTCACACATAAGTGTCTGGACACTAACTTTGGTGCCACTGATAGCCCTTGTACATAACTGGAATTTCTTTGGTTTTGTGAGATATTATAAGTGACAGTCAAATGAAAATGAGACACATGGAAAAAATGTAAGTAAATTGTTTATTATTTCAAAAGTAATTGCCATAACAGTTAACACTTTAATTCCACTGTCAGACAAGATCACAAGTGACTTCATGGAGGAATCATTATCTATTTAGGTGCGCACCTCTTTTTCTGAACCAAATCAATGGTCACAAATGTCCTTATAAAGGGCTCCAAAAATATGAAAATTGCATGGGGAGATATCAGGACTGTGCAGCAGATGCATAAGAACTTCCCAGTGACGTGTCTAGAGAGTACTTGAAATAACCTTCGCAACATGTGTGCCTACACACACATTGCAAAAATTATTTTGACTGAACTGCTGAAGTTTCCCTGGGAAGTCCTTATACATACACCACCCAGTGCTGATCTCCCCCTATGCGATTTTCATATTTTTGGAGACCTGAAGTAAGACATTCATGACTGTCAATTTGTTTCAGATGAAGAAGTGTGTGTCTTTGGTACAATCATGTTTTTGTAGACCACTGCAAACATTTTTCCAGAAAGGCATTGACCATCTTATCTCACAGTGGAATAAATGTGTTAACAGTTGTGGCAATTACTTTTGAAATAACAGACAGTTGCTTACTTTTTCTCACTCTGTCTCTTTTTCATATGACTGCTTCATATACATACAAACTGCAGCACCAGTTGCAATTTTATTTTCTAATATCACTACCAGTTTCAACCACCAGGACCTCTTTCAAGTGGTTATGAGCCTAGCACCATGGAGGTACTTTGTGACAAGTCTTTTATCTTCATTTCCTATTATCTTATCCTTTCAATACACACTTAGATCTACCCCAAAAATCTCATTGGTGTCAATTTCAAGTTTTATCTGGCTTCCTGAATCTAGAATTACTGGTACATAAATCCACTGGTAGGATTTTAATCCTTTTGTTATGTCTTACACTAATACTTCAGCATCTTCTACAACTATCAATATGTGGATCGGATGGAGACCCATACAAGTTAATAAATTCCACATACAACGAGCAATCTGGCTAGTAGCCTCTGATGTGTAACGCACTCCTGACCCATTTAGATGGACCAACAATTCTGAAACCTATGGTGCAGGTCCAGGGAGTCATAGCCTAACTCATAACAAACCCTTTTAAATATCCGTATTGAACCTTCTAGTCAGCTCAGAAAAAGAGGACACTGACTGGTTCTGGGGACAATGTTGCAGTGAAGCTGAACTTGTGACCATTTTTACACTAGTGTACCAAAGATGAACACTGCAGTCTCAGTTTATCCCACTCAAACTAGCAACTAACAATATTTGTGCATAATGTGTGTTTTCATAGGAATTTTCTTTTTCATACTTCTTGGATTTTCCATTTGTTTGAGTGGTCTCTTCATGCTTTCTATTATGTACTCAAACAGTGCTATTTTTCTCTCTGAATGTTTGTTCTACATGTAATGCAAACTGAAAAGTAGCATGTCAGTTACATGAAAGAATAGTTTTTTTGCCAGTGGATGGTCTTCTTCACATAAAAAATACAATAACTTCTGGCCCTGTAAATCAGTTCCAGATAAATTTGCACATTATTTAACAAGCAGTAGTGCTTTTGAAATGTTCTTTTGGCATGTTTCCTGTATGTCTACTATAATATTACAATATTCTGTGGAAATGTTAGTAATCACTCATCTATCTTGCCGTTTATAAGTCATTATGCTTTCAGAATACAATGCAGTTGCATTTCCTTTTTCCAGTACTTTGGGAGAAGAAACTCATTTTGTGCTAAAACTGAAAACACCTAAAGTGTCAAGAACTAGCTTTTGTAAGTGATGGCTCTAGGAACACGGTACTGCTAGCTGCAGCATCAGAAGGCTATAATTGGTGGGGCAGGGAGGGGGGGGGGGGAGGCAGAGGCAGAAGAGAAGATGTAAGGACTGTGTATGGGGGGGGGGGGGGGGGGTGCTGAAGAGAAAGCAGGCATGTGTGAGTCTGGAACTGACTGGAACTAGAGAGGGTGGAGAGAGAGGGTGATCTGGACAGGGACTAGCAAAGATTGAAGCCTAGGAGTTCTGGGAATAAAGGATAAGTTGCAGGGAGAGTTCCCACCTGTGCAGTTCAGGAAAACTCTTGTTGACAGATAGAATTTGGGTGGAACAGGCTGTGAAGCAATTTTTGAAGTCAAGCATACCATACTGGGCAGCATGCTCAGCATCTGTGTGGTCCAGCTTTCTCTTGGTGACAGTTTGGCAGTATCTGCAGAATTAAAGCATGTTAGTGGTCATGCCCACATACAATGCCACACAGTGGTTGTAGCTAAGTTGACAGGACACATAACTGCCTTCACGGGTAGCCCTGCCTTTGATAGGGTAGACAGTACCTGTGGCAGGACTGTTTTAGGTGGAAGTGGGATGATTTATGAGACAGGCCTTGCCTCTAGGCCTATTATAAGGGATATTGCTGAGGTTGGGTGGGAGACAAAATGTCACTTTGGACTGAGTGGGGAGAATATTTCTTATTTCAGGGCACAATGACAAGTAGCCAAAACCTTTGCGAGGAACATGATTCAGTTGCTCCAACCCTGGGCGATACAGAGTCAGGGCCGGTGGGTATGTAGGGGACTGTAGGTGACTGAGGAGTCAAAGCATGGGATATCTGTTTCTGGACATTATGGGGAGGGTAAATGTAGTCTGCAAGGCCTGAGCATGATTCAGTTGCTCCAACTCTGGGTGATACAGAGTCAGGGCCAGTGGGTATGTAGGGGACTATAGGTGACTGAGGAGTCAAAGCATGGGATATCTGTTTCTGGACATTGTGGGGAGGGTAACTTTAGTCTGCAAGGCCTGAGCAAGACTGTCAGAATATTTGCTGAGACACTGCTCATTACTGCAGATGCCATGACAATGCAGGGTTGGATTGTATGGAACAGTCTTTTTGGTGGACAGCGGGTGACAATTGTCAAAATAGAGGTATTGTTGGTGGTCTGGTCTGAGGTGGATGGAGGTACTGATGGAGCTATCTGTGAAGTTTACATCAGCACTTAGGAAGGTAGCTTGTTGGGCTGGGGAGGACCATTTGAAGCAAATGTTGGAGAATGTATTGAGGTTCTGGAGGATTGTGGACAGGATGTCCTCTCGAACAGTCCAGATCATGATGATGTCATCAATGGATCTGAACCAGTGTGTGTGTGGGGGGGGGGGGGGGGGGGGGGGGGGGGAGTTGGGATGCAGGGTGGCTAGGAAGAATTCCTCTAGTTGACCCTTGAATAAGTAATAAGTTGGCATAGGATGGTGTATCACACTTGTCCCCAGGACTATACCACAGATTTATTTGATAATAGTGTTGAGGGAGGTAATGTTGAGAGTGGGCAAGTGGGGCACTGAGTTGTAAAGGGAATGGTATCACGGAGAGTCAGTAGAGGAAATAGGAAATCATAAGTGCGTTTTGTATATGGGGTAGTTTCTTGGTAATAGACTGAAGGTGTTTGGCAATGAGGGTAGAGATCATCTATGAGGGGTTGCAGTATCCAGTCACAGTGGGACATTCTGGGTGACTAATGACATATTTCTTGAAGCATGTAGAAGTTAGGAATCCAAGAAGTGGTGAGGGTGAGGAGAGACTCTCAGGAGAAAGGTTTTAGGGCGAACCTAGAGATTTGAGAAAGGACTGGAGATCATGCTGGATTTCTGAAATGGGGTCACTGTGGCAGGGCTTGTAGGTGGACTTCTCTGACAGCTGGTGGAGCCCCTCAGCCAGGTAATCCCTGCAATTCCTAACCACAGTGGTGGAGCTTTTGCCAACAGGTAGGGTTATAAGGTCAGGATCAATTTTCAAGTGGTGGATTGCATTTTTTCTTTTGATGTGAGGTTGGTATCCAAGCTATGGGGTTTGTGGACTGACAGTGAGGAAAGGTTTGAGGTTAGGATGTTCTGGAAAAATTGTCCCTCAACATGGAAACTGTCCACATGAAACAAACAGGCACCAATAATATCTCTATTCCAGCAACTGCCACCCATTCCACTCCAAGACATCCCTTTCACACAGCCTAGCTGTCCACAGTCATTGTGTCTTCAGTGATACATAATTTCTCTAAAAAGATGATGACAGTGTTGCTGGGACCTTCACAAAATAAAATTACCCTCCAAACATTGTCCAGAAACATATCTTCCATGCCTTGTCTGGTCAGTGACTTACCACCTTTCACATACTGATAGGCCAACCACATAGTGTGCCACATCATGACTCAGTACCACCCAGGAATGAAGCAGCTGACTCACATTCTGCACCAGAATTCTGACTATCTCTCATCAAGCCCTGAAATGAGATATATGCTCCACACCTATCTCACTGTGGTATTTTACCACTCACTCAACACATGCCATATCCTTGTCTGCCCCTATTCCATCCCTGACTCCAACCCCTTGCCCCAAGGCTCATATCCCTGTAATAAACATAGATAAAAAAAACCTGTTCCATACATTCTCCCACTAACACCTACTCCAGTCCTGTCACAGGTATCTCTTGCCCCATGAAAGGCAGAGCCACCTTGAAACCATCAATGTTGTCTACCAACTTTGCTGCAACCACTGAGTGCCATTCTTTGTGAGCATGACCACTAACAAGTTGTCCTCATGAATGTCCACTGCTAAACTGTGGCCAAAAGAAGCTGCACTACCCAACTGTCAAGCACACCAATCAACCTTGTGTGCTTGACTTCAACAACTGCTTAACTGCCTGTTACCATTTGTATTCTTACCACAAACACCAGCATTTTTGAATGGTGCAGATGAGAATGCTCCCTATAATACATCTTTCTTTCAAGTAGCACATCTGGCCTCAGTTTTCCCTTGTCCGTATCCTTACCTGCATCTGTTCCCTTCCTAACTTCTATTCCAGTCTGACACACACTGATTTTCCTGCAGCACATTTCCATATTGATTCGCACTTCTCTGACTTCTCTCCTCTAAAATGCTAACTGAATATTATCTGGGTAGTTTTTATTTTGTTTTAATAAGAGCTAGTTTTTCATGATCTTAATGTCTGTGTCATAATCTCTCCTAAGCTATATGGTATAATTTAGTACGTGCTTTCAGTGGTAATGTGTGGATATTGCCTGAAATCTGTGTTGCAAATAGTAAAGAATGTTGAAGTTTTGCTGCATGAACAGAGAAAATGTAGTAAGTGATAAATTCTTTTCCCTTCATCATTTTGTGGGTCATGTTAGTGAGAAAAAGTTTTGTAAAGGTTTGAGGTTTTGCGTAGAGTTTGTTGCAAGTCATTAATTGTTCTCATTTTCAAATACTCGATGAATAAATTCTAAGTATTTGCACACTGTCAATCATGCTGCCTCAAGACAAACCCACAGTTTTTAATGGGGCAATTTTTTTAATTCAGTCAATAATTATAGAATGCCCTGAGTTCCCACTGACTGAGTGGTGAAAGATATTGTACTTCCTGTAGAGGAGACTGCATCCACAAAACAGGTTTCTCTGGTATGTCTCTCACACTGTGTGTTATTGGTGTAGCACCTCTGTGCATAACTGAATATGTTGTGCCTTTTTAAAATTGGGAGTGAGATCACTTCACAGAAAACCAGTCATGTTACTGTATGTATGCTCAACTTGATTACAATACTACTGTCATCTGTAAAAAGAACTTAATCTGCTTGTTGTATGTTAGACTGAACATCATTTACATATGTAAGGAACAATAGCAGACCTAAGCTTGAGCTTTGGGGAACTCAATGTACGATTTCTCCCCAGTCAGAGGAATCTTCTCTGACTGCATCGGTTGAATTACTAAGTACAACTTTCTGCATTATTTTGGTAAGATATGACATTATCAGTTATTTGGCTATATTATATAGTCCATAAAGCCTCAGTTTATTTAGGATATTGCGTTTCAAAGTCAGATGCTTTAGATACGTCACAGAAAAGGGATAAGATTTATTGATTTGATGAAGCTACTTGGAACCCCCCCCCATGAACCATGGACCTTGCCGTTGGTGGGGAGGCTTGCGTGCCTCAGCGATACAGATAGCCGTACCGTAGGTGCAACCACAACGGAGGGGTATCTGTTGAGAGGCCAGACAAACATGTGGTTCCTGAAGAGGGGCAGCAGCCTTTTCAGTAGTTGCAAGGGCAACAGTCTGGATGATTGACTGATCTGGCCTTGTAACAATAACCAAAACGGCCTTGCTGTGCTGGTACTGCGAACGGCTGAAAGCAAGGGGAAACTACAGCCGTAATTTTTCCCGAGGGCATGCAGCTTTACTGTATGATTACATGATGATGACGTCCTCTTGGGTAAAATATTCCGGAGGTAAAATAGTCCCCCATTCGGATCTCCGGGCGGGGACTACTCAAGAGGATGTCGTTATCAGGAGAAAGAAAACTGGCGTTCTACGGATCGGAGCGTGGAATGTCAGGTCCCTTAATCGGGCAGGTAGGTTAGAAAATTTAAAAAGGGAAATGGATAGGTTGAAGTTAGATATAGTGGGAATTAGTGAAGTTCGGTGGCAGGAGGAACAAGACTTCTGGTCAGGTGACTACAGGGTTATAAACACAAAATCAAATAGGGGTAATGCAGGAGTAGGTTTAATAATGAATAGGAAAATAGGACTGCGGGTAAGCTACTACAAACAGCATAGTGAACGCATTATTGTGGCCAAGATAGATACGAAGCCCACACCTACTACAGTAGTACAAGTTTATATGCCAACTAGCTCTGCAGATGACGAAGAAATTGAAGAAATGTATGATGAAATAAAAGAAATTATTCAGATTGTGAAGGGAGACGAAAATTTAATAGTCATGGGTGACTGGAATTCGAGTGTAGGAAGAGGGAGAGAAGGAAACATAGTAGGTGAATATGGATTGGGGGACAGAAATGAAAGAGGAAGCCGCCTGGTAGAATTTTGCACAGAGCACAACATAATCATAACTAACACTTGGTTTAAGAATCATGAAAGAAGGTTGTATACATGGAAGAACCCTGGAGATACTAAAAGGTATCAGATAGATTATATAATGGTAAGACAGAGATTTAGGAACCAGGTTTTAAATTGTAAGATATTTCCAGGGGCAGATGTGGACTCTGACCACAATCTATTGGTTATGACCTGTAGATTAAAACTGAAGAAACTGCAAAAAGGTGGGAATTTAAGGAGATGGGACCTGGATAAACTAAAAGAACCAGAGGTTGTACAGAGATTCAGGGAGAGCATAAGGGAGCAATTGACAGGAATGGGGGAAATAAATACAGTAGAAGAAGAATGGGTAGCTTTGAGGGATGAAGTAGTGAAGGCAGCAGACGATCAAGTAGGTAAAAAGACGAGGGCTAGTAGAAATCCTTGGGTAACATAAGAAATATTGAATTTAATTGATGAAAGGAGAAAATATAAAAATGCAGTAAGTGAAACAGGCAAAAAGGAATACAAACATCTCAAAAATGAGATCGACAGGAAGTGCAAAATGGCTAAGCAGGGATGGCTAGAGGACAAATGTAAGGATGTAGAGGCCTATCTCACTAGGGGTAAGATAGATACTGCCTACAGGAAAATTAAAGAGACCTTTGGAGATAAGAGAACGACTTGTATGAATATCAAGAGCTTAGATGGAAACCCAGTTCTAAGCAAAGAAGGGAAAGCAGAAAGGTGGAAGGAGTATATAGAGGGTCTATACAAGGGCAATGTACTTGAGGACAATATTACGGAAATGGAAGAGGATGTAGATGAAGATGAAATGGAAGATTTGATACTGCGTGAAGAGTTTGACAGAGCACTGAAAGACCTGAGTCGAAACAAGGCCCCCGGAGTAGACAATGTTCCATTGGAACTACTGACGGCCGTGGGAGAGCCAGTCCTGACAAAACTCTACCATCTGGTGAGCAAGATGTATGAAACAGGCGAAATACCCTCAGACTTCAATAAGAATATAATAATTCCAATCCCAAAGAAAGCAGGTGTTGACAGATGTGAAAATTACCGAACTATCAGCTTAATAAGTCACAGCTGCAAAATACTAACACGAATTCTTTACAGACGAATGGAAAAACTAGTAGAAGCCAACCTCGGGGAAGATCAGTTTGGATTCCGTAGAAACACTGGAACACGTGAGGCAATACTGACCTTACGACTTATCTTAGAAGAAAGATTAAGGAAAGGCAAACCTACGTTTCTAGCATTTGTAGACTTAGAGAAAGCTTTTGACAATGTTGACTGGAATACTCTCTTTCAAATTCTAAAGGTGGCAGGGGTAAAATACAGGGAGCGAAAGGCTATTTACAATTTGTACAGAAACCAGATGGCAGTTATATGAGTCGAGGGACATGAAAGGGAAGCAGTGGTTGGGAAGGGAGTAAGACAGGGTTGTAGCCTCTCCCCGATGTTGTTCAATCTGTATATTGAGCAAGCAGTAAAGGAAACAAAAGAAAAATTCGGAGTAGGTATTAAAATTCATGGAGAAGAAATAAAAACTTTGAGGTTCACCGATGACATTGTAATTCTGTCAGAGACAGCAAAGGACTTGGAAGAGCAGTTGAATGGAATGGACAGTGTCTTGAAAGGAGGATATAAGATGAACATCAACAAAAGCAAAACAAGGATAATGGAATGTAGTCTAATTAAGTCGGGTGATGCTGAGGGAATTAGATTAGGAAATGAGGCACTTAAAGTAGTAAAGGAGTTTTGCTATTTGGGGAGCAAAATAACTGATGATGGTCGGAGTAGAGAGGATATAAAATGTAGGCTGGCAATGGCAAGGAAAGCGTTTCTGAAGAAGAGAAATTTGTTAACATCCAGTATTGATTTAAGTGTCAGGAAGTCATTTCTGAAAGTATTCGTATGGAGTGTAGCCATGTATGGAAGTGAAACATGGACGATAAATAGTTTGGACAAGAAGAGAATAGAAGCTTTCGAAATGTGGTGCTACAGAAGAATGCTGAAGATTAGATGGGTAGATCACATAACTAATGAGGAAGTATGGAATAGGATTGGGGAGAAGAGAAGTTTGTGGCACAACTTGACCAGAAGAAGGGATCGGTTGGTAGGACATGTTCTGAGGCATCAAGGGATCACCAATTTAGTATTGGAGGGCAGCGTGGAGGGTAAAAATCGTAGAGGGAGACCAAGAGATGAATACACTAAGCAGATTCAGAAGGATGTAGGTTGCAGTAGGTACTGGGAGATGAAAAAGCTTGCACAGGATAGAGTAGCATGGAGAGCTGCATCAAACCAGTCTCAGGACTGAAGACCACAACAACAACAACAACTTGGAACTCCCCTGTACAAAGTTATCATCACTAACAAATTCACTGTAGTGGTCTCTGATAGTAGTAAAGTTATCTAAATTCTTAATGTGAAGTAATATAAACAGCAACTGAGTTATATTAGAGGAGGAGTGGTCACTTTCTTTCAGAGTAGCAGTTTTCTTGTAGCACAGATTAAGTCCTATAATTTTTATTATGAGTAGTTTAGCCTTAGTCATTATAAAATATATGGCAGGAGCTCTAGCCACACCAAAAGGTAAACACTTACATTGCTTAAGTCTAAATGGCATGATAAAGACGAATATTCCCTGAATCTGTGTTAAGAGAAAAGTGAAAATATGCCACCACTACAGTTATTTTAGAAAAGAGTTTTCCTCCTGGAAGTGCCTTGTGGTCCATTTCATTTTGGCTGCTGCATTCAGAGCTCCATGTCAAGCACACAGGATTTCTGGAAATTCCTGGAACACACACAGTGTAGATGTTATGTGTTGCCCCAATTGTACATAGCATTTATGCTGTGGTGTGTGTGTGTGTGTGTGTGTGTGTGTGTGTGTGTGTGTGTGTGTGTGTGAGAGAGAGAGAGAGAGAGAGAGAGAGAGAGAGAGAGAGAGAGAGAGAGAGGGGGGGGGGGGGATCATGCACACACATGTGCCTGTGCACGCTTACACTTATATTGTTTTATATTGTTCACCGATATACAACATCACTGCATTCACACAAAATCTTGTACACACCTACAGTATGAAATATTGACATTATACCTCTGCAGACTATTCGACACATTTCAGATTTAGTGAGTGAGAAGGAGGGAGTTGGTCTCTTGTTTCAGTATGTACTTCATCTTTGCTGTTCATTCATTCATTCAACCATTCGTTCCTTCACGCATCCTGTTCTAAATTCAATCCTTCAATGATGAAGAGCAAGCTTCGTTAAAACTGTGTATCTTATTGAAATTGGGACCTTCACCTTTTGCAGGCAAGTGCTTCCTTTCTTCCAGGAGTGCTAGTCCTGCAAGATATATAGTAGAACTTCTGTGAAGTTGGAAGGTAGGAGCTGAAGTACCAGCAGAAATTAAGCTGTGACAACCACATATGACCACCATAAGTGAATGTGGAAGTAACTTGCGGAGAGGTACCATTCTTCCAATGTTTTAAGAGCACAATGGTGTTAGTTTTGGCATCATGGTGTGGGCAGCCATCAGATGTTACTTCAGTACAGAGCTGGGTACTGATCGAGGGAACTCTGACAGTGGGCATCCCACATGCTCATGTGTTGCCTCTCATGCAATAGTATCATGGTGCCATTTTTCAACAGGACAGTGCTTGCCTCGATACAGTACATGTCTCTACAAACTGAGGCACCTCTGTGGCCAGTAAGAGCTCCAGATCTTCTTCCCCCCAGTGGAACATGTGTCAGGTCAGATCAGCTTGGATGTCAAACCTGGTCCAGTGCCAGTATCAAGATTCTCAAGGTCCAGTTACAACAGATGTGGGCCAGCCTGCCTCAGGAGAGGATTCAACAGCTATATGACACCCTTTCCAACTGCAACTGCAACATCCAGGCAAGAGAGAGAGCAATTTCATGCTGATAAATGGGCTCATACTGTCAAGTTATTTGTAAATTTGACTCAGTTTTGCAATCAACAAAATATCATCACATATCATCTGAACCAATTAAGTTCCATTTCATTTTTCTTCCACTTTTTGGTGCTTCGCCTTTTTGGTCAGGCAGTGTATAAAATTGACAAATCCTCTGCATTATTTGGAACAAATTACTGTCTAGTGCAGATCCTTCTCACCAACCCTCCCCTCACCCTCACCCTCCACCAAATAAAACCAAACATTTGACAGTTTAGAAATACTGAAAAAGTAATTGACAACATGCTTGGATGGACCACATATTCCATGCATTGAGAGCTCTACTACATTATAGTTGATTTTGATGCAATTATAGGTCATTATTCACCTAAGAACCAGTGAATTTTAAATGTAGTGCAATAAGTGTCACTGAATACAGATTGCTGGTATTGCTAAAACTGGACAATTATTAAGAACCATACATTAGAGATTTTTAAAGAAGGAAAAATTAAAAATAATGGCATTAAGCCTTTAATTGCTTTTATTGCTTACAATAATACTCAGTTTAATCTAAACATCGATACACACAGCCACAGCACAATAAATAAAACTAAAACTGATTTGGCATTCATTCCAGGATCCAGAACAGAGTTTTTAAATGGACACAAGAGCCTTTACAAAAGTAGAAAACTCATAACCCAAGAAATACAAAAATAATTTAATATACACTTCAATAGATGTATTATTACTGGTATAGTCTAAGCTGACCTCATGTAGCTACTGATGGGAATGACTATAAATGGAAAAAGCATGAATGGTTACTCTCAGCAGCCACTGCACCAAATGTCAGCTTGGAGTGCATCAATAATATATGATTATCCCTATCCTGCAATACCCCATAGGTGTTAGTACTGTGGGATTTGTATTCACACTAAATATGTATTCACAGTAACAAAGGAACCTTACAAAGTAGCCCTCTCCAATTTTATTCATACATGTAGGATTTAACAGTCTGTATCCAGACACAGATTACCTAAAGCAGTATGATGCTGTTGTGACTCGTCGATCTTTCAAAGTGCCGCCGCGCAGTGACGCGTGTCCTCTACATGCAGCGCTATCTGCCAGCCATGCAGCACCAGCCAGCCAGCGGCCACTAGACTTGGACTCAGTTATGATTTGACTGTTAAAGTGACACATGTCTTACTCTGTTTACTTGATCTGTGACTCATGTTTTGCATCGTCCTTGAAATATATTTGTTCAACTTGAAGTTTTAACAATTTGCAATGAGGTAGTGAATTTTTCTTTTTCATCATTGACCCGCGTGTTTCCATGGCTACTTTAGAGCAACTATTGCATGGTCTCATAGAACAGCAAACACTTCTCACAAATGCGATTCGTGATTTTGTCATGGCATCAAATGTGGGGCATCTCTCGTCGTTGTCTCTACCTCCTTTTCCTCCTTACGACAAGATGGTGGAAGACTGGTCTGATTACAAAAAACGTCTTCGACAGCACTTCTTGGCATTTCATGTCGCAGACGACCAAGCATGTAAGTCTCTGTTCCTTTCATAGATTTCACCTCAAATGTATCGGTTGTTGTCACAATTGGCTCCTTTGAAAGATCCCGCGTCTTTGTCCTTTGCTGAAATGTGCTCACCTCTGTCCATCTATTTTCAAAAGCATACGCATGTGGTAGCCTCTCGTGTTGCCTTTTATCACTGTCAAAAACAACTGAATCAATCCTATCGTGCTTGGGCTGCTGAACCTCATGGCCTCAGTAGAAAGTGCCAATTTGTTACTGAAGTTCACAAAGAATCCTACGCCGATTCCATGGTATGGGATGCTATTATCTGGTCGTCGCCCGACAAAGAAGTTAGGCAATGTGCCCTTCAGTTGGCAAATCCAACTCTAGATGAAGTCCTATCTATCGCTCAGTCTTTTGAAATTTCTCGTGCCGCTGGAGCGCAAATAGAGGCATGGGGTGACGTCGGGGAAATACAACCTCTGTGCACTGTTGACGAAGCGTGTGGCATATCCCCGCCGGCCGACATGGCTGCAGTACGCGCCCAAGTGCAGCCTTGGCCTAACTGTAAACAAATCTCTAAGAAACTGCAGCAAAACCCACGGCAACTTCCTTCATGTCCACAGTGTTTTACGAAACATTCACGAGAAGATTGTCCACGACGTTGGGCCGTATGTCACAAATGCAAAAAAAAGGGTCATGTGTCATCCGTTTGCAAATCCGACCGCATATGTGATGTTCATGAACATGACGCTGATTCTGATTCTGTGTTGTCTGTCAATTGTACTTCTTCCCTTTCAGGGAAGTTATTCCTCACTGTCCAAATACTTGGTCGAGATGTTCGCATGCAGGTGGATACTGGTTCTGCTGCCACTATCATCAATTCTCAGACGTATCTTCAGTTGTGTTCTCCAATCCTGTCACCTGTCACTAGACAATTACGGACTTACAATAAACAGAAGATTTCTCTCTTGGGACAATTTGATGCTGAGGTACCTTACAAATCTGTCATTCGCACTGTTCCCATATTTGTGGTCAACCACAGTAACACAGAGAATCTTTTTGGTTTCAGTGCCTTTCGCGTTTTTGGGTTCTCCATAGATGACTCTGTCAGTATCATCTCTGATGCTATTCCTTATGCTCAGTTGGATTCCTTGTCAACAACATTTTCGTCCCTTTTTTTTCTCCTGGGTTGGGCCGTGCAAATGACTTTGAAGCTCATATCATGCTCAAGCTCACTGCTCGGCCTAAGTTTTTTCGGGCTCAGCCCATTCCTGTGGCCCTTTGTGATCAGGTCAAACGGGAGGTGGATCTTCTCACTGCTTCAGGGGTCTTGCTTCCTGTCACTTCCAGTGAGTGGTCCTCTCCTGTCATTGTTGTTGCTAAGCCAAATGGTGATATTCATCTCTGTGGAGATTTCAAAGCCACTGTAAATGATCAATGCCTTATTGACACTTACCCTATGCCTCGACCTGAAGAATTGTTCACTAAACTTGCCGGAGGCCAGTATTTTTCTAAACTTGACCTGTCAGAAGCTTATCATCAACTTCCTCTCAACGGTGCTTCCCGGCAGTTTCTGGTCCTTAACACGCCTTTTGGCCTCTATCAATACCAACGATTGCCATTTGGGGTTGCCAGGACCCCTGCTCTCTTTCAGTGATTCTTGGAACAATTATTGCTCACTGTCCCTGGGTGCATAAATTACATGGACGACATTGTTGTCACTGGCTCCACCACTGAAGAACATCTTCAGAATCTCCGCACACTTTTTCATGTCTTACAGACTGCCACTCTTAAGTGTAATCTTCAGAAATCAAAATTTTTTCAGGCATCTATCATGTACTTGGGGTTTCAGCTCTCTCAGGATGGTATTTGTCCGCTTCAGCAAACTGTCACTGCGATCGATGCCCTTTCTCGCCCTACATCTGTTAAGGAACTGCAGGCCTTCTTGGGGAAAATAGCATACTATCACAGGTTTTTACCGTCTGCGGCTTCGGTGGCTCAGCCGTTGCATCGCCTGTTGCATAAAAACGTGCCTTTTCACTGGTCCACGTCATGCGATGCGGCTTTCCAGAAACTGAAGACTGTGCTGAAACAGGCCCCGTGCCTGGCTACTTATCAACCTGGCCAACATCTTGTTCTTGCCATGGACGCCTCTCAATACAGGGTTGGTGCAGTCCTTGCACACTGTTTTTCTGACGGTTCCGAACAACCCATTGCTTATGCCTCCAAACTGCTCACGGATACCCAACGAAAGTATTCTCAAATTGAAAAAGAAGCTTTGGCCATTATTTATGCTCTTCATACGTTTTTTGTTTTTCTCTATAGATCCAAATTTCATCTTGTTATGGATCACAAACCACATGTTAGCGTTGGGCTCTTTACTTGTCTCGTTTCAATTATGAGATTCATTTCCGGCCGACGGCTCAACATGTGAATGCTGATGCACTGTCTCGCCTTTCCATGGATCCTGATGTGGCATTCAATCGGGATGAACTTTTGTGCTTCCACCTGGATGTTGCCGAGCAGCGGGTTGTGGACGGGTTCCCCATCACCGGGGACCGGCTGGCGGCTGCTACAGGTTCTGACCCTACCCTCTCCTGGGTTTTACGCTGTATTCAGAAGGGTTGGCCAGATCATCCGTCCGCTAAAACTTCTGATCCGTTGCGGAACTACTACGCTTTGCACTACTGCCTCACGGCTAGGGATGGTGTTATCCTCCTTTCCACCGAATATACTTCGCCGCGTGTTGTGGTACCTGCGTCTTTGCGTGCTTTGGTCTTGTGCCTCCTTCACCAAGGGCACTGGGGTGTCTCTCACACAAAATCTCTGGCGCGCCGTCATGTGTACTGGCCCGGCATCGACTCTGAAATTGCGCACATGGTCGCTGCCTGTGGCTCTTGTGGGTCACAGGCCGCCACCCTGAAGTCATCTTTGTCACTGTGGCCTTCGCCTGAGAAGCCCTGGGAGTGCATTCATGCTGACTTTGCGGGACCTTTTTTAGGTACCTATTGGCTTCTCACTATTGACGCCTACTCTATCTTTCCTTCCATTGTCTGTTGCACGTCGCCTACCACTGCGGCAACCACCAATGCTCTAGCTCGCATTTTCTCTTTGGAAGGCCTTCCCTCTACTCTTGTTACTGATGTTGGTCTGCAATTTGCCTCTTCTGATTTTGCAGATTTTTGTGCCCGTCACGGCGTCAGGCATGCCATGGCCCCTCCGTTCCATCCACAGTCAAACAGTGAGGCTGAACGACTGGTCCACACATTAAAGGCTTAGATGAGGAAACTCCTGACTTCTTCTGCTGCTGCTGATGCACTTCTCCAATTTCTGACTTCTTACCGTTTCACCCCCATGGGCAACCACAGCCCGGTCGAGCTCTTACATGGCTGACAGCCCTGCACGCTACTTCATCTTCTGCGGCCTTCCACCTAACGGCCGCGGGTGCCTTCGCTTGGCCGGTTCACTGGCGGTGACCTTGTATGGGTACGGGGATATGGCAGGCAGCCAAAATGGAGTCCTGGCCGCATCTTACGGCACCGTGGCCAACGCCTGTATGAAATCCAGATGGACACGGATGTTGCAGTGTGTCATTCGGACCAGCTTCGGCCTCGTGTGCCAGCAACGCCTGTTCCGGATGCCGCTACACCACCTTTGGCTCTACCTGACACTCGGGATCCTGGAATCTCTCATTACTCACAACGCAGTCCTCTCACCATCATATTGGTGCCAGCACAAGAACTGATGCCAGCAGGAGACGTGCCCATGCAGGGACCAGATGACCATCATCTGTCGGAGCAACTCTACTCGCCTCCTTCTCCTACGGACGCAGACACATCGCCCATGTCTCCTGTTATAACAACCAGACTTGCCACAGTGGGCAGATTGGTGCACAGTGCCCCAGGGATTCGACCCCCATGTCTCCTGCCATCTCGACTCGTTATCATCGGGGATGCTTCCGCCGTACGGGAAGCCTCCTCCTCAAGACTTTACAGCCAGTCAAACAACACCTATGGACGTTAGCAGTCTACAGGCCACCTCCATCAAGACCTGTGCAAAAACTTCAAAGGGGGGAAATGTGTTGTTACTTGCCGATCTTTCAAAGTGCCGCCGCGCAGCTATACACGTCCTCTACATGCGGCGCTGACTGCCAGCCATGCAGCAGCAGCGCCACCTAAGCAGCCAGCCAGCGGCTGCTAGACTTGGACTCAGTTATGATTTGACTGTTAAAGCGATACACGTCTTACTCTGTTTACTTGATCTGTGACTTTCATGTATTGCATCGTCCTTGAAATACATTTGTTCAACTTGAAGTTTTAACAGATGCAGTTTTCAAAAACACTTGAAAGCTTTCAAAACAATAATGTTGTATAGGACGTAGCTGTTTTATATTACTTTTTTTTCTTGATAAGATGTGGTCCATCATATTGCCTTGCTAACTCTAAGGTGGTACGAATTGTCTCTTTACCTCTTTTTCATAAGGAGACATTTAAAAAGTGTATTCACTTGATTGACATTCATTGACATGGGACTTGTGTGTTTCCATGTAAGGCACATATCATATTTAAAGTTGACTGCTTGATCATCATCACAGTTTTTCCTTGCTGCACTCAGCTTTGTTTTCAATTGTTCCAATTTAAAATCAAACAGTGACTGTAACAACCTTACAGACTTTTTTGGCGTGTATTTCTTTGCATTTATGTGTCTCTAACATTACAGAATTCCTCATAATTTAACAAATGCTGTCTCTAAAATTTTTGTAGTTACACTGATGACAGTATAATTCTGAGCTGCCTTTGTGGTATCTACAACATCCAAAAGTTTTCATCGAAAGAATGGAATATCTAGGATGAAATATTGACAATATTGTGAAAAGGATAGACTCCTACACACCATATAGTGGAGATGATGAGCTGTAAACAGGCACAGCAAAAAGAAAAGACTGGCACAAGAAAAAGACTGCTCCACGAGCAGCTTTTGGCCAGGAGGCCTTCTTCTGAATTAGACAGCATACACACATATATTCATACAAACACAGTTCATACACATGTGAGCACTGTCTCCTGCTACTGAGGCCAGTCTGCGAGCAACAGTGTATGGTGTATGATGGGAGCAGTCTGGATGGTGGGAGTCAGGACACGGCTGAGGTGGGGAAGGGGAGGCATAACAGGGTAAGGTTAGGTGACAGTGAAGTACCACTTGTGAAAGCGCTCAGGAACAAGCTGCGGAGAGAGTGGGGCAGCTATTTGGGAGGTTAGACGGACTGCGTGGTGTGAAGAGTGAGTAGGGGGGTGGGGGGTTCAAAGGAAAAGGAGAAAAGTAAAAAGACTGACTGTGGGTGCATTGGAATAGAAGGCTACAGTGCTGGAGTGGAAGCAGGGAAGGGGACAGGAGGTGGGTGAAGGACAGTGACTAATGAAGGTTGAAGCCAGGAGGGTTATGGAACATAGGATATACTGTAGGGAGAGTTCCCACCTGTGTGTTTCAAAAAAGCTAGTGCTGGCAGGAAGGAGCCAGATGGCACAGGCTGTGAAGCAGTCATTAAAATGAGGAACATTGTGTTGGGGAGTGTGCCCAGCAACTGTGTGGTCCAGCTGTTCTTGTCCACAGTTTAGCAGTGGTCATTCATGTGGACAGACAGCTTGTTGGTTGTCATGCCCATATAGAATGCAGCACAGAGGGTTTCACAGGTACCCCTGTCTTTGATGGCATAGGTGACGCTTGTGACTGGACTGGAGTAGGTCTTGATGGGAGGATTTATGGGACAGATCTTGCATCTGGGTCTATTACAGGATGTGAGCCATGAGCAAGGAGTTGGCTGCAGGAGTTGGCTGCAGGAGTGGGGTAGGGATGGCAGAGGATATTGTGTAAGTTTGGTGGGTGGCTGAATACCACTGTAAGAGGGGTGAGAAGGGTAGTGGGTAGGACATTCCCATTTCAGGGCATAATGAGAGGTGGTTGAAACCTTGGTAATCTTTTTATTGTGTCTGTCCACTATATGGTGGGCAGCAGTCTATCCTTTCAATAACATAGTCACTTTTCATCCACAAACATGGTATGGCAAAACAACATACAGAGTGGCTATAATTAAACTTTCACTAGTTGACCCATTGTAGATGGAAAGCTATTTTCTGTATGGGTGCCCAACTTCATAGGAATGATGTTGAGGCAGTGTGCCACAAAATTTACATCGTTTTGTAATGCTAGTGTCATGACCTGCTGTTAGGCACCAATACTGGTACAGCGATTTGGGCTTGAAGCACAAACATCAGTCAACATAGAACTGGACAAGGTGAGCAATGCATTCTTCATAAAGCTGTTTTATCAAAACAATAGCAATAGTGCTGCTGCTCTTCATGGGTATCAAAGCACTGAAGGAATATTGAGATCCTCGTTCCACATCTTCATTGAAGCACGTGATTTGGAATTTAAAATTAATTGGTGGTTTTAGAATTGCTCCTGGGAGAATCCAATGGCCAATTGTGTCACAATCTGTTGAAGAAGTTACTGTTGCCAAGGCTGAAAACGCTGGATGCAATGTGCTCTCTTCAAGCAGTTGATGAGATGTGTCATACAGCTGAACATTCCATGGACCACCATCCGAAAAGCGCTGTGAACAATGGTGAAATGGTATCTCTAGTATGACTCTAGTCTGTCATGAATGCAGATGGTTGTCATATTGAGCAACTTTGGTAACCTGGAACCATAAACATGGTATGCAGTTAACAAATGTTACCCTCTCTTATAGAAATTAAAATTTGTTCCTTTGAAAGATTTATTCATTCTTTCTCTTCTGCATGTCCTTACAAACATTTCCACAAAGTTTCTTTGTCCTACAATTGTCTTACAGTCGTTCATTTTTGATGGGGACCCTCTAAAGTAATGAAAGTTTAATTATAATCACGCTGCATATAGCCAACAAACACCTCCTAGCAGTTCGTGTGGAATTATTTATTATAAACCTGCATCACAGTTGAGACCAAAACAGATAGCATGAACAGGTTGATTTTCACTAAAATAAGGGTTAGCACTTTCTTTTGCTGAAACCTTCAATCATGATTGAGCATTTATTAATTGTATTTCCATTTGTTAATAAATATGAAATTAATAAAAAGTAAAAAAAAAAATATTGTGCTATCAAGATGTGGACCAAAGACATTATTAAAATGCTCTTACACCTAATTGTCTCATAAACTACAATTTTTTTTATATTTAACAGTGCTCTAAAAGCTTCTAAGCATCAAAAATAATTTCTCAAGTTTCTTTGAGACTAACATCACATTGGTTCAAGAGGCCAAGCCGTAAGCCACCTTGTAAGATAAGCCTTCAAGAAAATTGTAAGTTAACTCATGCAAATGCTTGTATTTTGTAAAATTCCATTTATTTTCATAACTGTTTGATTTGGGATAGTACATATGAGGCAACCAAAAACAAAACTGAAAAAGTGATAGTATCATTGGTAAAACAGACTGTTTTGTGCAGCAAGTAAGATGTTCACATAACAAAAATTTACATATAAATATATTAAAATTATGCTCTTTGTCAGTGTAACATCATCAAACTACCCTCGATGAAGATAATTTCTGTATAATGCAGAAGTAGTTTGCAGTAAATGTTTTCCTTTGATTTAGTTCTCACTTCTGAAGGTTCTCCTCAGTGTTGAGATCCATAGAAAATTATGTATGTATTAATAAATTTAAGAATATGCTATCCTGAATCAAATGATAAAATTCTAAGTAGGAAGTCTTGTAGTCTCCACTTTAGATCACAAAAGTCATTTACTACCACTTTGTTGAATACACTGAAACACAAAATAAACAACACAAAATTCAGAAAAGTTACTTATTTTGAGAATTTTCCAGGATTACAGACAAAAGCCATCACTAGTAGCCGGAATTACAGTGGTGGAAAACTGCTCATATGTGAGGCTAAGATTAATCACCTAGCCAAATGGTAGCACAGCACAGTCTGCCAGAGCAGAAATTAGTAGCAGTAGGCAGGCATAGCTATACTCAGGTATCAAGTAGGTTTATTCATAGCATGGTATGTCCAAAGAATAACTTTTGTGTTGAAGAGTTGTTGTTAATACTTCTATCAGCTTCAGGAAGGAACTCACTAGCTAGTAAACATAGACTGGACCTGCAGCCATTAAGCCTTAAATTGGCTGACTGGGCCCACAAGACTTGACAGCTGGAGATGCTGTGTTGTCCATCAGTCACATCGGCCCTGCCAGACAAAAGTGTAGTAAGACATATCAGTCAAATGGCTTTGTGTATCAGTGCATCCAGTGGGATTAAAAGAGTAAGAATTAGAATGAGATTTTTATAATCGGTAAAAAGCTTTTCATCCATATATAATACTATTTACATTGACTGATGAATCATGCCGCTTTCGTGTTGTGTTACTATCCAATTTATTTAACCTAGATCTAGTTAGCTATAAATCTACTGTCTGATGACTAACTCTAGCTGTAAACAAATTGTTTTGGAATTTTATTTTCTATTGGTGCATTATTTCTCTTTGTGAGACTCTTAAAACTCATTATTTGCTCTTTATGTAGTCTGACAACATCTTCTCCTTGTTTACTTTTCCTTGCCTCCCAAAACAGTGATAATAGATTTAAAAAATAGAAGTAATTTGCATCACTGTCTGCACTGGTTCAGATTCTTTTATTGTCAAGCTTGGTTCCTCTTTCAGAAAGGTGTAGAGATGTATATCCTCATATTTAGCCACATTTTTCATAAATGTTTTTGTGGTTTAAAGTAAACTCAAGTTTCTTTCTATCTTTACTTGACAGATTTAATGTCAACAAGGTATTCTTATTTGTAGAGTACTTAAAAGATCTTTTAATTATTTCAGGAAACAGCAGCAAGAAAAAGACTACAGAACCAGTACCATCTCCACTACAAATGTAAGTATGTAAGTTATATGTAAGGTATCAAAACTATATATATATATATATATATATATATATATATATATATATATATATATATAAAAAACAAAGATGAGTTGACTTACCGAACAAAAGCGCTGGCAGGTCGATAGACACACAAACAAACACAAACATACACACAAAATTCAAGCTTTCGCAACAAACTGTTGCCTCATCAGGAAAGAGGGAAGGAGAGGGGAAGACGAAAGGAAGTGGGTTTTAAGGGAGAGGGTAAGGAGTCATTCCAATCCCGGGAGCGGAAAGACTTACCTTAGGGGGAAAAAAGGACAGGTATACACTCGCACACACGCACATATCCATCCACACATACAGACACAAGCAGACATATTTAAAGACAAAGAGTTTGGGCAGAGATGTCAGTCGGGGCAGAAGTGTAGAGGCAAAGAAGTTGTTGAAAGACAGGTGAGGTATGAGTGGCGGCAACTTGAAATTAGCGGAGATTGAGGCCTGGCGGATGACGAGAAGAGAGGATATACTGAAGGGCAAGTTCCCATCTCCGGAGTTCGGATAGGTTGGTGTTGGTGGGAAGTGTCGAGATAACCCGGACGGTGTAACACTGTGCCAAGATGTGCTGGCTGTGCACCAAGGCATGTTTAGCCACAGGGTGATCCTTATTACCAACAAACACTGTCTGCCTGTGTCCATTCATGCGAATGGACAGTTTGTTGCTGGTCATTCCCACATAGAATGCATCACAGTGTAGGCAGGTCAGTTGGTAAATCACGTGGGTGCTTTCACACGTGGCTCTGCCTCTGATCGTGTACACCTTCCGGGTTACAGGACTGGAGTAGGTGGTGGTGGGAGGGTGCATGGGACAGGTTTTGCATCGGGGGCGGTTACAAGGATAGGAGCCAGAGGGTAGGGAAGGTGGTTTGGGGATTTCATAGGGATGAACTAACAGGTTACGAAGGTTAGGTGGACGGCGGAAAGACACTCTTGGCGGAGTGGGGAGGATTTCATGAAAGATAGATCTCATTTCAGGGCAGGATTTGAGGAAGTCGTATCCCTGCTGGAGAGCCACATTCAGAGTCTGGTCCAGTCCCGGAAAGTATCCTGTCACAAGTGGGGTACTTTTGTGGTTCTTCTGTGGGGGATTCTGGGTTTGAGGGGACGAGGAAGTGGCTCTGGTTATTTGCTTCTGTACCAGGTCGGGAGGGTAGTTGCGGGATGCGAAAGCTGTTTTCAGGTTGTTGGTGTAATGATTCAGGGATTCCGGACTGGAGCAGATTCGTTTGCCACGAAGACCTAGGCTGTAGGGAAGGGACCGTTTGATGTGGAATGGGTGGCAGCTGTCATAACGGAGGTACTGTTGCTTGTTGGTGGGTTTGATGTGGACGGACGTGTGAAGTTGGCCATTGGACAGGTGGAGGTCAACGTCAAGGAAAGTGGCATGGGATTTGGAGTAGGACCAGGTGAAACTGATGGAACCAAAGGAGTTGAGGTTGGAGAGGAAATTCTGGAGTTCTTCTTCACTGTGAGTCCAGATCATAAAGATGTCATCAATAAATCTGTACCAAACTTTGGGTTGGCAGACTTGGGTAACCAAGAAGGCTTCCTCTAAGCGACCCATGAATAGGTTGGCGTACGAGGGGGCCATCCTGGTGCCCATGGCTGTTCCCTTTAATTGTTGGTATGTCTGGCCCTCAAAAGTGAAGAAGTTGTGGGTCAGGATGAAGCTGGCTAAGGTGATGAGGAAAGAGGTTTTAGGTAGGGTGGCAGGTGATCGGCGTGAAAGGAAATGCTCCATCGCAGCGAGGCCCTGGACGTGCGGAATATTTGTGTATAAGGACGTGGCATCAATGGTTACAAGGATGGTTTCCGGGGGTAACAGATTGGGTAAGGATTCCAGGCGTTCAAGGAAGTGGTTGGTGTCCTTGATGAAGGATGGGAGACTGCATGTAATGGGTTGAAGGTGTTGATCTACGTAGGCAGAGATACGCTCTGTGGGGGCTTGGTAACCAGCTACAATGGGGCGGCCGGGATGATTGGGTTTGTGGATTTTAGGAAGAAGGTAGAAGGTAGGGGTGCGGGGTGTCGGTGGGGTCAGGAGGTTGATGGAGTTAGGTGAAAGGTTTTGCAGGGGGCCTAAGGTTCTGAGGATTCCTTGAAGCTCCGCCTGGACATCGGGAATGGGGTTACCTTGGCAAACTTTGTATGTGGTGTTGTCTGAAAGCTGACGCAGTCCCTCAGCCACATACTCCCGACGATCAAGTACCACGGTCGTGGAACCCTTGTCCGCCGGAAGAATGACGATGGATCGGTCAGCCTTCAGATCACGGATAGCCTGGGCTTCAGCAGTGGTGATGTTGGGTGTAGGATTAAGGTTTTTTAAGAAGGATTGAGATGCAAGGCTGGAAGTCAGAAATTCCTGGAAGGTTTGGAGAGGGTGATTTTGAGGAAGAGGAGGTGGGTCCCGCTGTGACGGAGGACGGAACTGTTCCAGGCAGGGTTCAATTTGGATGGTGTCTTGAGGAGTCAGATCATTAGGAGTAGGATTAGGATCATTTTTCTTCTTCGTGGCAAAGTGATACTTCCAGCAGAGAGTACGAGTGTAGGACAGTAAATCTTTGACGAGGGCTGTTTGGTTGAATCTGGGAGTGGGGCTGAAGGTGAGGCCTTTGGATAGGACAGAGGTTTCGGATTGGGAGAGAGGTTTGGAGGAAAGGTTAACTACTGAATTAGGGTGTTGTGGTTCCAGATTGTGTTGATCGGAATTTTGAGGTTTTGGAGGGAGTGGAGCTGGAAGTGGGAGATTGAGTAGATGGGAGAGACTGGGTTTGTGTGCAATGAGAGGAGGTTGAGGTTTGCTGGAAAGGTTGTGAAGGGTGAGTGAGTTGCCTATCCGGAGGTGGGAAACCAGGAGATTGGATAGTTTTTTGAGGTGGAGGGTGGCATGCTGTTCTAATTTACGGTTGGCCTGTAGGAGGATGCTCTGAACAGCCGGTGTGGATGTGGGAGAGGAAAGATTAAGGACTTTTATTAAGGATAGGAGTTGACGGGTGTGTTCATTGGCTGAGTTGATGTGTAGGTGAAGGATTAGGTGGGTGAGGGCAATGGATTGTTCAGTTTGGAACTGGTATAGGGACTGATGGAAGGAAGGGTTGCAGCCAGAGATGGGAACTTTGAGTGTGAGGCCTTTGGGGGTAATGCCAAATGTCAGACAAGCCTGAGAAAATAAAATATGTGAGCGTAATCTGGCTAGGGCGAAGGCATGTTTGCGGAGGGAATGTAAATAAAACTTAATGGGGTCATTGTGGGGG
This sequence comes from Schistocerca piceifrons, assembly GCF_021461385.2. NCBI lineage: Eukaryota > Metazoa > Arthropoda > Insecta > Orthoptera > Acrididae > Schistocerca > Schistocerca piceifrons. Next base: position 759,702,748 of record NC_060138.1, read on the forward strand.
TGTTGTGAGGGTGACATGGTATTAGAAGGTGGAAAGTGTAACATGAGGTGAAATGAAAATGAAAATAAAAATATATGGGGAGAGATAAAGGTGAACCGGAAAGAAACTGGAGATCTGGAATGAAAAAAGGCGAAAAGGTGTTGGTTACAGCTGGGCTATGTTGGACTTGGGTTGGTAGACAACGATGTGCATAAAGGTTAGTTGGTTGTGTTGCCGCCAAAACACGTTAAAGGACAGAGAAATTCGGGAAAATTTCGAAAAAACTGCGTGTAGTATATTAAAAGGAGTAGTATTGTGATGGCAGAATATGAAAATGAGGCTAACAATTGTCTGACGAAGAAATAATGGCGTTAAAACCTGTGGGAAGCGGCTAAAAATGATCAGTGATGTGGGAAAAACGGAAATAGAAATAAAGCGAAAGTTATTAGAACTGGCCGAAATGGTTGTTTAAAAGGTGAAAGGAGCTGTTTGTGAACTAGAAACGGTGGATATTATAGCGGCGGTAGTGCTGAAAGCGGCAAAAAAATTTTTTTGGTTATGGTTTGGAAGTGAGTTACGTATTATTGTGTATATATATAGGCGGGATAAAATAGTATAGCAGATTACGGTAAAAAGGAGAAGGTGAATACAAAGTGAAACTACTGGCAAAAACAGAAAGAAGAAAATAAGACGACCGAAAAGATTTCGAAATGCAACAGTGACAATAACAAACGTAATTGTTGGATTCAAATTAATGATATCAATATAATGGAAGGAAACATTCCACGTGGGAAAAATTATATATAAAACCAAAGATGAGGTGACTTACCGAACAAAAGCGCTGGCAGGTCGATAGACACACAAACAAACACAAACATACACACAAAATTCAAGCTTTCGCAACAAACTGTTGCCTCATCAGGAAAGAGGGAAGGAGAGGGGAAGACGAAAGGAAGTGGGTTCTAAGGGAGAGGGTAAGGAGTCATTCCAATCCCGGGAGCGGAAAGACTTACCTTAGGGGGAAAAAAGGACAGGTATACACTCGCACACACGCACATATCCATCCACACATACAGACACAAGCAGACATATTTAAAGACAAAGAGTTTGGGCAGAGATGTCAGTCGGGGCAGAAGTGTAGAGGCAAAGAAGTTGTTGAAAGACAGGTGAGGTATGAGTGGCGGCAACTTGAAATTAGCGGAGATTGAGGCCTGGCGGATGACGAGAAGAGAGGATATACTGAAGGGCAAGTTCCCATCCCCGGAGTTCGGATAGGTTGGTGTTGGTGGGAAGTATCGAGATAACCCGGACGGTGTAACACTGTGCCAAGATGTGCTGGCTGTGCACCAAGGCATGTTTAGCCACAGGGTGATCCTCATTACCAACAAATACTGTCTGCCTGTGTCCATTCATGCGAATGGACAGTTTGTTGCTGGTCATTCCCACATAGAATGCATCACAGTGTAGGCAGGTCAGTTGGTAAATCACGTGGGTGCTTTCACACGTGGCTCTGACTCTGATCGTGTACACCTTCCGGGTTACAGGACTGGAGTAGGTGGTGGTGGGAGGGTGCATGGGACAGGTTTTGCATCGGGGGCGGTTACAAGGATAGGAGCCAGAGGGTAGGGAAGGTGGTTTGGGGATTTCATAGGGATGAACTAACAGGTTACGAAGGTTAGGTGGACGGCGGAAAGACACTCTTGGCGGAGTGGGGAGGATTTCATGAAAGATAGATCTCATTTCAGGGCAGGATTTGAGGAAGTCGTATCCCTGCTGGAGAGCCACATTCAGAGTCTGGTCCAGTCCCGGAAAGTATCCTGTCACAAGTGGGGTACTTTTGTGGTTCTTCTGTGGGGGATTCTGAGTTTGAGGGGACGAGGAAGTGGCTCTGGTTATTTGCTTCTGTACCAGGTCGGGAGGGTAGTTGCGGGATGCGAAAGCTGTTTTCAGGTTGTTGGTGTAATGATTCAGGGATTCCGGACTGGAGCAGATTCGTTTGCCACGAAGACCTAGGCTGTATGGAAGGGACCGTTTGATGTGGAATGGGTGGCAGCTGTCATAATGGAGGTACTGTTGCTTGTTGGTGGGTTTGATGTGGACGGACGTGTGAAGTTGGCCATTGGACAGGTGGAGGTCAACGTCAAGGAAAGTGGCATGGGATTTGGAGTAGGACCAGGTGAAACTGATGGAACCAAAGGAGTTGAGGTTGGAGAGGAAATTCTGGAGTTCTTCTTCACTGTGAGTCCAGATCATAAAGATGTCATCAATAAATCTGTACCAAACTTTGGGTTGGCAGACTTGGGTAACCAAGAAGGCACATCTTGGCACAGTGTTACACCGTCCGGGTTATCTCGATACTGACCACCAACACCAACCTATCCGAACTCCGGAGATGGGAACTTGCCCTTCAGTATATCCTCTCTTCTCGTCATCCGCCAGGCCTCAATCTCCGCTAATTTCAAGTTGCCGCCACTCATACCTCACCTGTCTTTCAACAACTTCTTTGCCTCTACACTTCTGCCCCGACTGACATCTCTGCCCAAACTCTTTGTCTTTAAATATGTCTGCTTGTGTCTGTATGTGTGGATGGATATGTGCGTGTGTGCGAGTGTATACCTGTCCTTTTTTCCCCCTAAGGTAAGTCTTTCCGCTCCCGGGATTGGAATGACTCCTTACCCTCTCCCTTAGAACCCACTTCCTTTCGTCTTCCCCTCTCCTTCCCTCTTTCCTGATGAGGCAACAGTTTGTTGCGAAAGCTTGAATTTTGTGTGTATGTTTGTGTTTGTTTGTGTGTCTATCGACCTGCCAGCGCTTTTGTTCGGTAAGTCACCTCATCTTTGGTTTTATATATAATTTTTCCCACGTGGAATGTTTCCTTCCATTATATTGATATCATTAATTTGAATCCAACAATTACGTTTGTTATTGTCACTGTTGCATTTCGAAATCTTTTCTGTCGTCTTATTTTCCTCTTTCTGTTTTTGCCAGTAGTTTCACTTTGTATTCACCTTCTCCTTTTTACCGTAATCTGCTATACTATTTTATCCCGCCTATATATATACACAATAATACGTAACTCACTTCCAAACCATAACCAAAAAAATTTTTTTGCCGCTTTCAGCACTACCGCCGCTATAATATCCACCGTTTCTAGTTCACAAACAGCTCCTTTCACCTTTTAAACAACCATTTCGGCCAGTTCTAATAACTTTCGCTTTATTTCTATTTCCGTTTTTCCCACATCACTGATCATTTTTAGCCGCTTCCCACAGGTTTTAACGCCATTATTTCTTCGTCAGACAATTGTTAGCCTCATTTTCATAATCTGCCACCACAATACTACTCCTTTTAATATACTACACGCAGTTTTTTCGAAATTTTCCCGAATTTCTCCGTCCTTTAACGTGTTTTGGCGGCAACACAACCAACTAACCTTTATGCACATCGTTGTCTACCAACCCAAGTCCAACATAGCCCAGCTGTAACCAACACCTTTTCGCCTTTTTTCATTCCAGATCTCCAGTTTCTTTCCAGTTCACCTTTATCTCTCCCCATATATTTTTATTTTCATTTTCATTTCACCTCATGTTACACTTTCCACCTTCTAATACCATGTCACCCTCACAACACCCCCACAATGACCCCATTAAGTTTTATTTACATTCCCTCCGCAAACATGCCTTCGCCCTAGCCAGATTACGCTCACATATTTTATTTTCTCAGGCTTGTCTGACATTTGGCATTACCCCCAAAGGCCTCACACTCAAAGTTCCCATCTCTGGCTGCAACCCTTCCTTCCATCAGTCCCTATACCAGTTCCAAACTGAACAATCCATTGCCCTCACCCACCTAATCCTTCACCTACACATCAACTCAGCCAATGAACACACCCGTCAACTCCTATCCTTAATAAAAGTCCTTAATCTTTCCTCTCCCACATCCACACCGGCTGTTCAGAGCATCCTCCTACAGGCCAACCGTAAATTAGAACAGCATGCCACCCTCCACCTCAAAAAACTATCCAATCTCCTGGTTTCCCACCTCCGGATAGGCAACTCACTCACCCTTCACAACCTTTCCAGCAAACCTCAACCTCCTCTCATTGCACACAAACCCAGTCTCTCCCATCTACTCAATCTCCCACTTCCAGCTCCACTCCCTCCAAAACCTCAAAATTCCGATCAACACAATCTGGAACCACAACACCCTAATTCAGTAGTTAACCTTTCCTCCAAACCTCTCTCCCAATCCGAAACCTCTGTCCTATCCAAAGGCCTCACCTTCAGCCCCACTCCCAGATTCAACCAAACAGCCCTCGTCAAAGATTTACTGTCCTACACTCGTACTCTCTGCTGGAAGTATCACTTTGCCACGAAGAAGAAAAATGATCCTAATCCTACTCCTAATGATCTGACTCCTCAAGACACCATCCAAATTGAACCCTGCCTGGAACAGTTCCGTCCTCCGTCACAGCGGGACCCACCTCCTCTTCCTCAAAATCACCCTCTCCAAACCTTCCAGGAATTTCTGACTTCCAGCCTTGCATCTCAATCCTTCTTAAAAAACCTTAATCCTACACCCAACATCACCACTGCTGAAGCCCAGGCTATCCGTGATCTGAAGGCTGACCGATCCATCGTCATTCTTCCGGCGGACAAGGGTTCCACGACCGTGGTACTTGATCGTCGGGAGTATGTGGCTGAGGGACTGCGTCAGCTTTCAGACAACACCACATACAAAGTTTGCCAAGGTAACCCCATTCCCGATGTCCAGGCGGAGCTTCAAGGAATCCTCAGAACCTTAGGCCCCCTGCAAAACCTTTCACCTAACTCCATCAACCTCCTGACCCCACCGACACCCCGCACCCCTACCTTCTACCTTCTTCCTAAAATCCACAAACCCAATCATCCCGGCCGCCCCATTGTAGCTGGTTACCAAGCCCCCACAGAGCGTATCTCTGCCTACGTAGATCAACACCTTCAACCCATTACATGCAGTCTCCCATCCTTCATCAAGGACACCAACCACTTCCTTGAACGCCTGGAATCCTTACCCAATCTGTTACCCCCGGAAACCATCCTTGTAACCATTGATGCCACGTCCTTATACACAAATATTCCGCACGTCCAGGGCCTCGCTGCGATGGAGCATTTCCTTTCACGCCGATCACCTGCCACCCTACCTAAAACCTCTTTCCTCATCACCTTAGCCAGCTTCATCCTGACCCACAACTTCTTCACTTTTGAGGGCCAGACATACCAACAATTAAAGGGAACAGCCATGGGCACCAGGATGGCCCCCTCGTACGCCAACCTATTCATGGGTCGCTTAGAGGAAGCCTTCTTGGTTACCCAAGTCTGCCAACCCAAAGTTTGGTACAGATTTATTGATGACATCTTTATGATCTGGACTCACAGTGAAGAAGAACTCCAGAATTTCCTCTCCAACCTCAACTCCTTTGGTTCCATCAGTTTCACCTGGTCCTACTCCAAATCCCATGCCACTTTCCTTGACGTTGACCTCCACCTGTCCAATGGCCAACTTCACACGTCCGTCCACATCAAACCCACCAACAAGCAACAGTACCTCCATTATGACAGCTGCCACCCATTCCACATCAAACGGTCCCTTCCCTACAGCCTAGGTCTTCGTGGCAAACGAATCTGCTCCAGTCCGGAATCCCTGAATCATTACACCAACAACCTGAAAACAGCTTTCGCATCCCGCAACTACCCTCCCGACCTGGTACAGAAGCAAATAACCAGAGCCACTTCCTCGTCCCCTCAAACCCAGAATCCCCCACAGAGGAACCACAAAAGTACCCCACTTGTGACAGGATACTTTCCGGGACTGGACCAGACTCTGAATGTGGCTCTCCAGCAGGGATACGACTTCCTCAAATCCTGCCCTGAAATGAGATCTATCTTTCATGAAATCCTCCCCACTCCGCCAAGAGTGTCTTTCCGCCGTCCACCTAACCTTCGTAACCTGTTAGTTCATCCCTATGAAATCCCCAAACCACCTTCCCTACCCTCTGGCTCCTATCCTTGTAACCGCCCCCGATGCAAAACCTGTCCCATGCACCCTCCCACCACCACCTACTCCAGTCCTGTAACCCGGAAGGTGTACACGATCAGAGGCAGAGCCACGTGTGAAAGCACCCACGTGATTTTCCAACTGACCTGCCTACACTGTGATGCATTCTATGTGGGAATGACCAGCAACAAACTGTCCATTCGCATGAATGGACACAGGCAGACAGTGTTTGTTGGTAATGAGGATCACCCTGTGGCTAAACATGCCTTGGTGCACAGCCAGCACATCTTGGCACAGTGTTACACCGTCCGGGTTATCTCGATACTTCCCACCAACACCAACCTATCCGAACTCCGGAGATGGGAACTTGCCCTTCAGTATATCCTCTCTTCTCGTCATCCGCCAGGCCTCAATCTCCGCTAATTTCAAGTTGCCGCCACTCATACCTCACCTGTCTTTCAACAACTTCTTTGCCTCTACACTTCTGCCCCGACTGACATCTCTGCCCAAACTCTTTGTCTTTAAATATGTCTGCTTGTGTCTGTATGTGTGGATGGATATGTGCGTGTGTGCGAGTGTATACCTGTCCTTTTTTCCCCCTAAGGTAAGTCTTTCCGCTCCCGGGATTGGAATGACTCCTTACCCTCTCCCTTAGAACCCACTTCCTTTCGTCTTCCCCTCTCCTTCCCTCTTTCCTGATGAGGCAACAGTTTGTTGCGAAAGCTTGAATTTTGTGTGTATGTTTGTATTTGTTTGTGTGTCTATCGACCTGCCAGCGCTTTTGTTCGGTAAGTCACCTCATCTTTGTTTTTTTTATATATATATATATATATATATATATATATATATATATATATATATATATATATATATATATATGTGTGTGTGTGTGTGTGTGTGTGTGTGTGTGTGTGTGTGTGTGTGTGTGTGTGTGTGTGTGTGTGTGCATCTCCAGCAGGGTTACTAAATTCTCCCTCCCTCCTTGAACCTACATGTAGTGCAAGTATGTGCCTCACCATTGAGGTGGAGAACAATGTGGTAGAAGCAACTGGGAGTTAGGTAATGTCAAGAAGAATGGCTCCTGAGGGACATATGGAACTCCCAAGTATGATGGTACTGGGTCCAGAGCTCTGTGTAGGAATGGAGACTTCTTGGAGTGGAGGCATCTCTGTGGTAAATTAACCACTGGTGTACCTGAATTGGCATCCATCAATATGCAGCTCAGCTCATGAGAAGGGAGATCTGAGCAATCATCTTCTGTGACCTGGCAATAGAGAAAGCTGTGATGTGGTTGCTATGGTGGTGATGGTGGACTCCCCAATGAAGGAGGCCATGAGCATGATGTCACAACCACATCTGGTTGCACTGCCAGTCCAGTATCCTCTGGAAATGGGTGAAGGAGTCCATGATGATTAACCACATGGATACCAAGAAAGGTACTTCATCATGGAAATCCTCCTGTGGGATTGAAGCACCAATTGGAGCATCTGACACTGCAGGTGGATGGCACCACCATCCACCACTGTTCACCATTTTCTGTATGGAACACCTTGTTGAATCTGAAGCTGGTGCCACCAGTGAAAAAACAGCAATGATGAGGCAGTTCTGCACCAGAGAGCTTTGGAAGTCAACGCAACCAGATAAACTGCAAGCCCCAGTGAAGGAGCAGATCACACCCAGGTGCTATAACAATGTCCCAAGAATTTATTGGGAGCTCATTGAACAATCATTCCAGTTGGCTGTCCAACTACAAAACTGGTATCCAACTAGAACCAAACTGTCTCCTGATAATCAAATTCAGCATCTAAATGTGTTATAACATGAGAAAATGTAGCCATGTTAGAATGATCACCAGAAGTGCAGTAGTGAATGGAGTAATCATAATTTGTCAAAAAGAATCCCATTGATGAAGGCAATATGCAGTACACTCTGGTAATTTTTCCTTTGGTCCAAGAAGTGATTAACAGATTATGTTTGATTATAAGATGAAATTTGCAACCATATAAAAAATTTCAGAATTTATCAGCACTAAAGATGATGGCCAGTGCTTCCTTTTTTATCTCTGAATAGTGTTCTTGAGCTGGAATAAGTGTCCTTGGCATAAACATGTCTAGCCTCTCAGTTTCATTTTCAGATTTATGAGTAAAAATGGCATATGGGGATGTGTCTGTTGCCACCAATGGCAAGTGTGACTAGTAAATTCAAGGCAAGGTGTTGTTTGGAGAGCAAATTTTTACTTGTGGAAAACTAGATGACACCACTAAAAGGAGACACCTCTTCTTATGGAGACGACTTAGTTGGTGGGATATATAGGCTACCTGGGTAATAAATTGCATGTTGTAACTTACTTTTCCTTGAAATACCTGGAAGTACTTAATGGATTTAATCACAGGCATGTTCTTTATAGTATATGCATATTCTTAGCTGAGACAGAGGCCCTCTTCACTGAGAATATACTCTTAAGTAAGAGGCCACTCATTGAAAGAAAGTGCATTTGGAAAAGTTACACAAGCTGCCTACCCATGCAAGGGCTGCAAAAACCAGATGGAGATATCACACATGTTCTTTTATTGAGTATCCAGTGGCCAAAATACCACCTAGAAAGAATACACAATGTGGAATAACAGCAATAGTTCTTCAAGAAACTTCTGGGATACAGTGGGAGCACTAGCAACAGCAAAAGGATACCTGATAAATTGATAAAATCCAAATGGTGTGTGCAAGACAAATATTCCTTGAGTCTTGATCAAGGGGGAAGTGAAAATATGACTCTAGTAGAATGATTTTGAAAAAAGAGTTTTCCTCTTGAAAGTTTAGAAGAAATTAGCCGGAGGCTCCTCTCATTTTTGGTTGCTGGATCCAAGGCTCCCTGTCAAGCTCATAGGGCTCCTGGAGATTCATGGAATAACCACAGTGCAGATTTTATGTGTTGCCCTAATTGTACATAAAATTCACGCACCCATGTTTGTGCACGTGTTTGGTTGGGAAGGTGGGAGGCGGGGCAGGGGGAGGGGGGGGGGATATACACACAAGCTATTACATATTACATGTATGGCTTCACTAATATTAGACATCACTATATTCACGCAAAACCTTGTACACACCTGTAGTATGGACTGAAGATATGAATGCCTTCATGGGTCCAAAAATAATGAAACTACTATGAAATATTGGCATAATACAGCAAACACTGGAAAATCCAGGATGGAGTGTAACAATATTATGAAAAGTAAAGTTGTAGCTAACCATATGGCACAGATACTGAGTTGTGGATAGGCACAACAAAAGATTGTCAGAAATAAAGATTTTGGCCCATGAGGCCTTCATCCAAAATAGACAACAGACACAGTCACACTCACGCAAATGCAACTCATTCACACATGACTGCAGTCTCAGGCAACTGTGTCCACAGTTTTGTTGTGCCTATCTTCAACTTAGCAGCTCTGCTATATGGTGAGTGCCACCTTTCCTTTTCATAACTTTGTGGCATAATACTTCTGCAGGCTACTGATGCATTTCAGATTCAGTGAGTGAGCAGGAGGGAGCTGTTTTCCTGTTTCAATATCTATTTTGTACTTGCCATTTATTTATTAATTCAACCATTCAGTCATTCATTCACTAATTCACACATCCTGTCCTAAATTCCACCATGAAGGATAGCCTTTAAGGATGAGTAACAAGTCAAATTATGAAACTTCCTTGGAGATTAAAACTGTGTACCTTTGTTGTTGTTGTTGTGGTCTTCAGTCCTGAGACTGGTTTGATGCAGCTCTCCATGCTATCCTATCCTGTGCAAGTTTCTTCATCTCCCAGTACCTACTGCAACCTACATCCTTCTGAATCTGCTTAGTGTATTCATCTCTTGGTCTCCCTCTACAATTTTTACCCTCCACACTGCCCTCCAATGCTAAATTTGTGATCCCTTGATGCCTCGGAACATGTCTACCGACCGGTCCCTTCTTCTCGTCAAGTTGTGCCACAAACTTCTCTTCTCCCCAATCCTATTCAATACCTCCTCATTAGTTATGTGATCTACCCATCTAATCTTCAGCATTCTTCTGTAGCACCACTTTTCGAAAGCTTCTATTCTCTTCTTGTCCAAACTATTTATCGTCCATGTTTCATTTCCATACATGGCTACACTCCATACAAATACTTTCACAAATGACTTCCTGACACTTAAATCTATACTCGATGTTAACAAATTTCTCCTCTTCAGAAACACTTTCCTTGCCATTGCCAGTCTACATTTTATATCTTCTCTACTCCGACCATCATCAGTTATTTTGCTCCACAAATAGCAAAACTCCTTTACTACTTTAAGTGTCTCATTTCCTAATCTAATTCCCTCAGCGTCACCCGACTTAATTCGACTACATTCCATTATCCTCGTTTTGCTTTTGTTGATGTTCATCTTATATCTTCCTTTCAAGACAGTGTCCATTCCGTTCAACTGCTCTTCCAAGTCCTTTGCTGTCTCTGACAGAATTACAATGCCATCAGTGAACCTCAAAGTTTTTATTTCTTCTCCATGGATTTTAATACCTACTCCAAATTTTTTTTTGTTTCCTTTACTGCTTGCTCAATATACAGGTTGAATAACATTGGGGAGAGGCTACAACCCTGTCTCACTCCCTTCCCAACCACTGCTTCCCTTTCATGTCCCTCGACTCTTATAACTGCCATCTGGTTTCTGTACAAGTTGTAAATGGCCTTTCGCTCCCTGTATTTTACCCCTACCTCCTTTAGAATTTGGAAGAGAGTATTCCAGTCAACATTGTCAAAAGCTTTCTCTAAGTCTACAAATGCTAGAAACGTAGGTTTGCCTTTCCTTAATCTTTCTTCTAAGATAAGTCGTAAGGTCAGTATTGCCTCACGTGTTCCAGTATTTCTACGGAATCCAAACTGATCTTCCTCGATGTTGGCTTCTACCAGTTTTCAGTTTTTCCATTCGTCTGTAAAGAATTCGTGTTAGTATTTTGCAGCTGTGACTTATTAAACTGATAGTTCGGTAATTTTCACATCTGTCAACATCTGCTTTCTTTGGGATTGGAATTATTATATTCTTCTTGAAGTCTGAGGGTACTTCACCTATCTCATACATCCTCCTCACCAGATGGTAGAGTTTTGTCAGGACTGGCTCTCCCAAGGCCGTCAGTAGTTCTAATGGAATGTTGTTTACTCCCGGGGACTTGTTTTGGCTCAGTTCTTTCAGTGCTCTGTCAAACTCTTCATGCAGTATCGTATCTCCCATTTCATCTTCATCTACATTCTCTTCCATTTCTATAATATTGTCGTCAAGTACATCGCCCTTGTATAGACCCTCTATATACTCCTTCCATCTTTCTGCTTTCCCTTCTTTGGTTAGAACTGGGTTTCCATCTGAGCTCCTGATATTCATACAAGTGGTTCTCTTTTCTCCAAAGGTCTCTTTAATTTTCCTGTAGGCAGTATCTATCCTACCCCTTGTGAGATAAGCCTCTACATCCTTACATTTGTCCTCTAGCCATCCCTGCTTAGCCATTTTGCACTTCCTGTCGATCTCATTTTTGAGACGTTTGTATTCCTTTTTACCTGCTTCATTTACTGCATTTTTATATTTTCTCCTTTCATCAATTAAATTCAATATTTCTTCTGTTACCCAAGGATTTCTACTAGCCCTCGTCTTTTTACCTACTTGATCTTCTGCTTCCTTCACTACTTCATCCCTCAGAGCTACCCATTCTTTTTCTACTGTACTTCTTTCCCCCACTGCTGTTAATTGTTCCCTTATGCTCTCCCTGAAACTCTGTACAACCTTTGGCTTAGTCAGTTTATACAGGTCCCATCTCCTTAAATTCCCACCTTTTTGCAGTTTCTTCAATTTTAATCTGCAGTTCATAACCAATAGATTGTGGTCAGAGTCCACATCTGCCCCTGGAAATGTCTTATAATTTAAAACCTGGTTCCTAAATATTTGTCTTACCATTATATAATCTATCTGATACCTTTTAGTATCTCCGGGATTCTTCCATGTTTACAACCTTCTTTGAAGATTCTTGAACCAAGTGTTAGCTATGATTAAGTTATCTGCAAAATTCTACCAGACGGCTTTTCTTTCATTTCTTAGCCCCAATCCATATTCACCTACTATGTTTCCTTCTCTCCCTTTTCCTACACTCGAATTCCAGTCACCCATGACTATTAAATTTTCGTCTCCCTTCACTATCTGAATAATTTCTTTTATCTCATCATACATTTCATCAATTTCTTCATCATCTGCAGAGCTGGTTGGCATATAAACTTGTACTACTGTAGTGGGCGTGGGCTTCGTGTCTATCTTGGCCACAATAATGCGTTCACTATGCTGTTTGTAGTAGCTTACCCACACGCCTATTTTTTTTATTCATTATTAAACCTACTCCTGCATTATCTCTATTTGATTTTGTATTTATAACCCTGTATTCACCTGACCAAAAGTCTTGTTCCTCCTGCCACCGAACTTCACTAATTCCCACTATATCTAACTTTAACCTATCCATTTCCCTTTTTAAATTTTCTAACCTACCTGCTCAATTAAGGGATATGACATTCCACGCTCCGATCTGTAGAACGCCAGTTTTCTTTCTCCTGATAACAACGTCCTCTTGAGTAGTCCCCGCCCGGAGATCCGAATGGGGGACTATTTTACCTCCAGAATATTTTACCCAAGAGGACACCATCATCATTTAACCATACAGTAAAGCTGCATGCCCTCGGGAAAAATTACGGCTGTAGTTTCCCCTTGGTTTCAGCCGTTCGCAGTACCACAACAGCAAGGCCGTTTTGGTTATTGTTACAAGGCCAGATCAGTCAATCATCCAGACTGTTTCCCCTGTAACTACTGAAAAGGGTGCTGCCCCTCTTCAGGAACCACACGTTTGTCTGGCCTCTCAACAGATACCCTCCCATTGTGGTTGCACCTACGATACGGCCATCTGTATCGCTGAGGCACGCAAGCCTCCCCACCAACGGCAAGGTCCATGGTTCACAGGGGAACTGGAATCCAAACCTGGTACATTCACATTTCACAGGTGGGTTCTTCCTTTCTTCCGGGAGTGCTATTCCCACAATGTATGCAACAGAACTTGTGTGGAGTCTGGACCATAGGAGATGAGGTACTGGCAGAAACGGAGCTGTGACAATGGATTGTGAGTCAGGCTTGGTTAGCTCATCCAGCAAAGATTGTTACAACAAATTACCATTTTTGTTTGTAAGAATTCCTGCAGTATTTCACAGAACCTTGACCAACTCATCTATGCAGGAGCAACATCAAGAAAATTTTCAGATGTTGTTTGAGAAGCTTCAGTCTCATGATCTGCATTGTCAGCTGGATAAGTGTAGTTTCTTTGAGCCTGTATAAAGTACCTGCAACACATACTAAACAGAGAATAGCTTATGCTCACACGGGGCCATGTAGATGCAACCCTTAAACTACCTTCTCCGAAGCATCCCAAAAAATGCTGTCGTTATTGGGCAAAGTTAGTTATCACATGTAACTCCTTTCCAACTTTGCCCAAATTTCCTACCAGCTTAATCAGTTATACAAAAAAGAGTAAAATCCATGCATAAGGCATTTGAAAGGCATGCAAAAAAAGCTTTCTTGCAAATTAAAAAGTTGCGGAGGTTCGCCTCTTGTTTAGTAATATTCTAGGCATCAATCAAACTGTTAATGCTTGCCAGTATTTTTTTTTTATTTGCAAATTGTAGTCTATTAGTCTCAAAGTACATAATCTAAATCATTTGAGTCAAGGGACATCAAAAATTGTGGTAAAACTTCATCATAAACATAAAACTACTGACACTAAAAACAATTCCTAATAAAAATTCATAAATGAATGATGTATAATGGAAGATGAAGTGATAATTTGAGCAAAAAAATTATCATTTAATCCTCCATGAATGTTGAAGCTGACATAGGTATTAGCATCCTTCAGATTAAAATTGTTAAGGTGTCCAACCTACTTGTCTCTTCAAGTATGTAGATGAAGCGTTCATCATATAGCCATATGGATGAGATAAGCTGAATCTCAATTCCATTCACCAGAACATCTCTTTTACCATGTATGTTGAACTACCGTATTTACTCGAAACTAAGTCACACTTGAATCTAAGCTGCACCTGAAAAATGAGACTCGAAATTGAGGAAAAAAATTTTCCCAAATCTAAGCCGCACCTGAAATTTGTGACTCAAAATTCAAGGGGAGAGAAAAGTTTTAGACCACACTTCCAAATTGAAACAAAGTTAGTCCATTGTATCATGAGACACAATTGAGTTCGAATTGATGAAGCAACAGTAGTTTGGTTCGAGTTGTAAGCTTAACAGTCTAGAAGTAGCCATTGCTGTGTGTCAGGCACTCCGTCTGTATTTATATGGGTACCCTTCCTTTTTCCCGTGCTTTGTCTGGTTTGAATCGATTGCTTATTTTGCTTTGATCTGATAAGTGCTATTCTCTTTGTTATAGGTATTTATGTCACTCTAAGCTGAAAATGCATTATTGTACTGTGTCATGCATTGTTTGTCGCATTCTGATAATGTTAGCTGTCACCGCTCGCGGCATGGCTTGCTTTTGTGTGCACTACCGTGGCTTAACAATAAAAAAAAGAGAGGAATTGTCTTATAAGCAAAACAATGGCAAGAGACTGCTATTTGCTGTTACTTACACTGCTGCTTTCTTTGATAATGATCAACAAGAACCAAATAATAGACTGTGTATGATACAAGATGTTCTGAATGTACATTACATTCTGCATAGAAATTAGATTCAGCTTAGATTTAAAAATCTAGTCAGTTGCTGTGCTTCATTTCTGACTGTATCACTATTCAGCATAAGAATAATACAAATATAAACATGATATGACATGTATATTCTTCCGCGTTTGCTGTTGTCTCACTCTAGTTTTGTAGTTTATTAGGCAGACAGTATTTAAATGAGATAGCAGCAAACACGAAAGAATACATGGCATAATGTTTACTTTCTTCTACCTTTTCTATTAATTTATTTACTGACACAGAGGTTTTGGTGCCAGTATTTATCTTTGTGCCTGCAAAACATGCCTGTGTAGCGCTACATATATTCGATGGCAGAAGTTAGTTGTGGAGGCACCTACCAACATTTTTCAGAACTTCCACTTACTTTGCACTCGATTCTAAGCTGCAGGTGGTTTTTTGGGTTACAAAAACTGGAAAGAAAGTTTGGCTTAGATTCGAGTAAATGAGGTAGATGGAGTGCTCCCCTTTCTGGGTGTCCTGATAAAAAGAAGAGCAGATGGCATGTA
Source organism: Schistocerca piceifrons (assembly GCF_021461385.2). NCBI lineage: Eukaryota > Metazoa > Arthropoda > Insecta > Orthoptera > Acrididae > Schistocerca > Schistocerca piceifrons. The sequence continues at coordinate 759,718,060 of NC_060138.1, forward strand.
GGTCCACACCACTGGAAGAATATGCACACTGAACTGTACCTGCATGTTGACGGGTGCCACCAACCAGCAGAGAGGAGTGATATGCTCAAAACATTGGTACATAGGGCTTGCACCATCTCTGACAAAGTCTCAACAAAGAACTTCGACATCTGAAGATGGTGTTCTGGAATAACGGCAAGAAGGAATTGCAAATTTGGAGAATCTGACATCATACACTCTCTGTGCAACCATCAGAAATGGAAGAGGAACCTCAGGAGGTTGCAGAAATTGGGTTAAATCCTTTCTGTGGCACATTGTACAGAAAGGAAGTATCAGTTCTCCAAACAATGTGGCAAGACATATATTGGTTGGACAGCATGTACTTTAAAAGATTGTTACTGAGAACAGCAGTGGCACATCAGACTACAGCAGCCCAAGAAATTGGTAGTCACAGAAAATTGCCTGTCAGGATTACATGGAATGAATTACAACCATTCTAAGATTCTGACACTTCTGGGGCTATGTCAGTAAAGAATCTATTGAGATTCAAGTAAGGGAGTGGTAGTGTCTACAAGTAAGGGGGTGGTAGTGTCTACACCCTTAGTAAAGCCTGGAAACCCACACTTACCCTGATTAAGAAGAGAGATGAGATATCCCACAAAGAACTGACTTTGAGGACAGGCAGAGGAACAACAGAGGCACTGTAATGATGCATACTGGGGTGAAAACCTATAATAGAGCAACAAGGCAACAGGAGGAATTGTGGAGGAAAGGTGTGTGTGGATGGTGGTAAGACCAGCAGATGGGAGGGAAACAGGGAATTGCTGTACTGACCTCTCAGCAGTCTATTCATCAATGCACCTGATGACGGCAGTATGGTCACTTGCTGAAATATTGTGCCCATTTGACACCAACATTGAGCCATTAACCAGTGAACGAGTTTTTCATGAAGTATGCTGTGAGAAGCTGAAGAATCACAAGATTCTTTTTTCTGTGAAGTAGACTTGTGTTTGACAATTCTCTTCTGCAGTTTCAGTATTTGAGATACAGTATTTGAACTTCCCCAGAAACTCAAATCATACATAGTGATAGATTCAAAATAACTATGACATCCTATATTTTGTGTTCTCGTGACAGTATAATTTGTTAGTATTTGAACTGCAAATGCAAAACTGCTTAGTTTATTTGATAGGAAGTCAATATATGTTTTCCAGCTTAAGTTCTTGTCCGTATTTAGTCAAGGAATTTGATCAGGTGAGTTTCTGTCACAAGTTGTGTGTTATATTGTATTTTAACCCCCAAATATTTTGCATGTTTGGTGTTGAAATGTAACTTACATTTTTTCACAGTGGTTACTTTTAGTCTATTTAAGTGGAACCAGATTTCCAAGCCATCTCCCTTGTTCATGATAGAGCTCACAATTTATTCTGGATTGTCATCTTCAATTAAAAAAGAGTAAGTATTGATGCCTTAGCTTCCAGTATTGATGCAGTACTATACCAAAAATACATCAACAGCACAGAACAGCCATTATATTTGCATCTAAAATATTAAATGTGGCACAGCAAAATTACCTGAAAATGGTGAAAGAGACTTTGCTATCACATATGGCATCAACAAGTTTCATGTATATCTCTATAGCAACAAGTTTGTTTTGTATGCTGAGTGATAATTTCATCCACACACTGTTTTTGCATACTGAATCTCCTCCACACTGCACATGTGAATGTGATGAATGAAGACAATGACATGGCTTCATTGTTTACAGGCCCAGTGTCTATGCCACTACACAACATAAAAGTGGATCAAAAAATTATTTTCACTTAATAAATTTTTTAACATCAAAATATATTTTATACTACTAAAGGCCAGTTCTGTCAGTTGTTTGCAGGTTGCTCTGGATGGATGTTATCCGGCTGCAGTCTCTCACAGAGAATGTGAAACATGTGACCAATTGCCAGATATCAGTTCTTATACTAAACAAATAATACAAATAAACCATTTCCTTTACTTACTGCATGTGGCAGAAGTGGGGAAGTGTAAGTCTTACACTTTACATTTTGTGACATTGCAAAGAGAGTATCATTTTGCTGGGCCATAGAGTGCAGATAGGCTTTTTAGACATTAAAACCAGACCTCTAATCAGCACCTGTCCTGGGACTTACCAGCCCAACTTGTCATTGACATTAGCAGTAGCTGCATCTCCATAAAGCATATGGTTCTCTCTCACAATGGATGGAATGGAAAAAAACTGTATTTACAAAAAACCATATAGGCCAGGCAACCACATCTAAAAACTTTGTACTTAATGTGAAAAACAATCAAACAATTTAAAATCACAGATGGCAAAACAATCTATATTAAAATTGAGTGAAAGTGCAAATCTCCAATAGCTGTAAATTGTGTTTTCACTGTATGATGACCAGTTTCATACCCTGAAGGTATATCTTCAGGTCATATCTGTATATAGAATAAAACTGCATAAGTAAAAGCACTAGTAGTCAACACAACCCACTGAACAAAGTAGGCAGTAAAGTGATGTACTCACAAAACTAATACTTCATGTGCCACTACTTCCAAGGTACTCGTGTGTGTAAAAACATGTCACTCCTCAGTAAAACCTTGGAACAGCAATTGGGCATCTGATCTGAACCATGCATGGTCACTAATACATGAGTCTAGAAAGCATGACAATCTGTGGATGGTAGGATAAAACCTGTGAGCACAAAACATTACAGAATGAACATAATGTAAATAAAATACAGCTCACAATGTCAGTAAAGTATAAAACAGAAAAAAAACTTACCATCATCAAAATTCACAGCAGAAACAGGAATTAAAAGACAAACAATCCTTGGGAGTCATTAACATACTAAAATATATTCCCATGCATCAAATAGAATCGTTATACCCTATGTACAGATATTCTAGCATTAATATTGCTGAAAATGCACTAAAATTGAATTTATGTAACTATGAAATTGTCAATGACAGTTTCTAAATAATTTATTTAGCTTATCTGAGCATCACTTCAGTAAGAAGATGTTCTTACTAACATACATCTGTTCTCACTTAATGCCCTGTAAATCCATTCCCAGTATTTTGAATGAGTCATTGTTTATTATTATGTTACACCATAATCCCAGAAGCAACTTATACTTGTGAAACTATGTTCCAAATTAAAAATGAAAGAAGAACCAGTCAACTCTCAAGACTGAACAAAGAATTATCAAAACATGCATCAATAAGAAATATCAGGTTTATGGAGTGTGGAGAATCCTCCCCAATGAAACTCTCCATTGTGAGATTGACCCAAACACCAGCACAATGAAGAAGAAAATAATCTCATATTTCTTTCACGTCTTATGACTGCCTGACAACAGGATTTTTAAAATAGTTAGTGATGAGAAATCTCAGAAAGAAGATAGGCGGACAGTAGGTCAAAGAAATTCAGCAAGATCTTGAAGCAGTCGGACTTTGAATTACTGATGCAGAGAACAAAAACAAAATTAACACTCTCCTTATGAATCATAAAGTTTCAGCAGAAATGATGTGTTCAGAATGAATAAAAAAATGCTAGGCTGAGTGCAAGAAGCAAGTAGCCCAATCTTAAAAGAGAAAGTGATCATGGAATGATTCAAGTGGTCCAATGTGCCCAATCAAGTTAATAATATAATATAATAATAATAATAATCCTTTATAAGATAAATCTAACAGCTTTTTATTGTTATCACTTGACCTTCATGTTTAGGTGAGCCACTTATTTTTACCTATTACTATATCTTGATGATGTGATTTTAACTAGTGATGATGACTAAATTTGATCCAAATTTGTTTTATATTTTTGTGATGTGTTTTTCAGAATGAAAGTGACATTACACATTCTGAGACTCAGCAGATAAGCAGAGTTGCATCATCTTCTGCATCCAGCACACAATTTCTGTGTCAGGAAGACATACAGCTGCTGGAAAAGGTAAATTTTATTTTTATTATGAAAAAGTATATAATGTGATAGCCACACATAAATTAGCAGTGTAGATGAGCTCTGTTGTTAATAACTTAATGAATGATTGGATGCTTCAGAACCAAAACAGAAATAATCTGACTTATGCAGAAGTACAGTAGTATCTTACACTGTTGAAATAAAACATTCTCTTATAAAGGGACACAGGAACATATTTTCATACAGTATGCATTTACTGAAGACCGCTGGAAACTGTGAAACTGTATGTTCAGTAGTTCTCATAATCTGGCCAATTATGTTTAATAATGAACCAAAAATTACTTTGTTTAATGTCTCAAAACATTCTCATAAATCTCTGAATCTGTAATTCAGTTTTTCGCCTACTAAAACCAAGCGTGTCTGTTATTGTAAAAGAGTTAATTTTATTAATTCATAAATGGAAGATCTTTATTTATTCCAATGATAAAAAAAATTCACAAGAGATTGGATTGATGGAAGATTTGAACACAATTTCAAAGAAGAATGTCAAAAAAGTTATAAAAAAAGTAGTAAGATAATGCAGCAATGAAATTACTCAAATGAAAGCTATAAATCAAATAAGTTAAAAATAACTACTTTTTCTATCTTTATGGTCAATTAGACTCAATGCTACACCGGTGAATTTTGTAAAATGTAAACTTTCACAGCTGGAAATGTTACAGTTAATACGATGTCCCGGGATGTTATGCTGTGGTTGAATGGGTTTCACCTCAAAACCCCTTAAGACCCAATGTTTCGTCCCCATCTGTGGAGGACATTTTCAAGGGGGATCATAGCTTCTTAGAATGTCTGATTCACACCCTGGCTTGTTGTTGAGCCAGGGTGAGGATCAGACATTCAGAGAAGCTATGATCCCCTTTGAAAATGTCCTCCACAGATGGAGACAAAATGTTGGGTTTTAAGGTGAATTCGACCATGTCATCATAGCCTGGAATATTTTATTAATTGTGACACCAGTGAATTACGTATAGTCTCTGCCATGAGGAGGCAGCTCTCTGAAGTAGGTCTATATTACCATCTGCCAATTCATACCCCCATTATTTTTATGTAACCTAAAACAAGTTTCAAGTGACTTTGAAGATGCATTATTTTGTACAGAGTACTCACTCAGTAATTCCATTAGTATAGTGGGTTGGAAAAATTTTTATATGAGTGATTAGTTTACATTAATGACCTCAAGGCACAGGGTTTCAGACACATTTCTGTATCAGTCGATGCATTTAACATATACGTGGGACTGAGGTTTGATTCCCAGTATTTCCAGGAATTTTTCTTGGTGAGAGGATTTGTATGGGATGCTCTCAGCTTGCAAGGTGAACTAGGAGCTACTAAACTGATTAGAAATGGTTTCAAGATCAAGAAACCTGAAACAATTGGGAGAGCGATGTGCTGACCACATGCCCCTTCGTACTGCATCCAGTGATGCCATTGGCTGAGGAAGACACAGTGGTCAGTTGGGTCTGACTGGGACCATTATCTGGAACTTTACCTTTACTTAAAGTGCATTTAACAAAAGATAACAACAATCCTAACTGTTACTCTATTACAATAGTTACATATTTTTCAAGAGCATAATTTTCATATTCCATATTGTTAGTTATTGACATGTCGATTTACACACGATGCTCTTGAATTTTTTTGTAATGGCATAAATTAATAAACATCATGTGATTATATATGAGGGGTTAGAATAGTGCGTGGTACTGGAACTCATATCTAGATATTTGCCTTAAGTTTGCAGTGCCCTACCGATTCAGCCAGAAATGCATGTTTACAGGTCAGTCTGAACATTCAGATTGTCATTGGATCTGCTTCAAAGTCATATTCTTCTTTGTTCCTAGGTTGGAAGCAGTTTTGAGTGTTTAAAATCATCTATATATTCCTTTTTAATTCATAAAATTCTCATGAGCCCATTGCTTACTATCTGTTACTAATATAATCCTACTTGTATTTATAATATCATGTTGATTGCTACATAACATTTCCATTCAACCATCTCACTTGGTTTCCTACACTTGGGGTCACTTATATTTGAAACACTCCCATATAATTTTGATATTGTTTGTGATCGAATAATGTAGCAGCTTAACCTTTTATTTTAATGACCATGACCTAATGGATAATAGATTATCAGTTTTAACTGCTACAGGAGTTATTTCAGTTGTATTCTAGCGTCTCCACAATGCTATATTCAAGGAAAAGAGGTTCTGCAATAATCAAGGCCATGAAAGTCTGCACTGTGCAAAGCAATATATTCTCATTGAACACGATATGAGACTGTTACTACTAATGCAATACACATTTAATCACACCTAAGCTCAACAAAGTTAAATATATTGAAATACCATCAAACACTACTATAATAATCTGCACTCTTAATCCACACTGAATTCATTGGCCGGTGTGGTAGATGCAAATGCATAATATCAGCACTCCATACTTATAATCACCTTTCAGAAAAAGCACTTTGTCACCATTTGGCATAATTCTTAAGGTTTGCTGAGCACAGCCCATAGGGATTGGGGACACACTCAGCCAGTATGATATGCATCATCCTGCTGCATCATTACAACCACCACTCTACTTACTGCTCAACTGCATCTGATAATGCGCCTGACACTTGATAATTCATTTCTGGGTTACTCCCAATCTGTATGAGTAAAATATGGATATCTGTGAGTAACAGCTGTGGATCCTTTACATCCCCACCCTAAAAAATTTCCTTAACATTAAAACAAAGAACAAATAATAAAAGTTACAATGTATCACAGTAAATTATCTCTGACTCTGGTAGTAAACTGCCTCTACAAAATCATTACACAAGAATTGCCATACACACTCATGAAAAATGGTAATATTTTCACAAATTCTATTTCACATTTAATTACAATGAATCTTATTAATAGCTTGTGTGACCCATCAAATACATAATTGTCTCTGGTTACCTTCTTCACACCACAGCAGAGAAACACTCACTTAACATATTTCAGCTACCTGTAGCTGGGAAAATAAGCAGTCTTTAATAAAAGTAAGGAGCATAGGAGTGCCACAGAGTGTTGTGTTAACAGCCATGGGTTAGTAGCTGCCAGTGTGGTGACATGTGGGTTACAGTAACAAACAAGCCAGTGCATTGTACAGTGGGGATGCTGAGCTCAGTGGTAAATGGTGCTGCACAGCTGTAACTGTGTAGCAAGTGGGGCAGTCTCACCACACCAGAGCAAGTCTCTTGTTTTGACAGTGTGACTAGATGCCAGGTTTTAGTGAAACAAATGGGCACTGGAGGCATACAAATAAGTCTGGATTTTAAGGGAGGGCAGGGGAGGAGTCACTTGTCATCACTGGAAGTCAGCAGTGCCACCGTGCCATAAAGCAGTGCCAGCAGCAAGATGATTCAGCCTAGCCAGCTGTAGCCATGGGTTCGAGACTGGGCTGCATCTGCAGTATGTACTAAGTCCTTCATGGTACTTAGTGTCTCAGTCCTGCCCACCTGTGTCTGCCAACTCTGACGCTGAGCTCCTACCAGGAATTGGCACCATAACACTAGCTGCCAGCCAACTTCCATCTGAGGGCAGAGGGTTGAATCCTGCACACAACAGACTCCCCACACTGCTCCCATGACTGTGTGCGGAGCCAAGGGAATGTCTTCCTTCCTCACCTTTCAAGTCACAAAAACCTCCATTATACAGATCTGTGTAAACTTAATATCATCTTCACTTCAAATACACTTGCCTTCAAATATATTAATCATCCATATTATCCTCAATAATTATGTAAAAAGTCCTCTGTGCTCCTTAACTGCTCCACACATCATCAACCTCATCACATTAATCATCCTGTACTTCATATTATTCATCAAAACATGTTATTTGTCATCTGCATGTCATTTTACATGTTTTTCTATTTATCACAATCATCAGCTGTTATGTCATTCCACTTTCTACAGTTCCTCTGCTTTTTCATGACTCATGGTGCAAACTTACAAACTACTCTTATGCATATGCCAGAAGTCTTACTGAACTCTTCTTGATCCAAATCCTTGGACAAACACTGACTAATCTAAGAAACAGTTTTAGTTGTTTTCTTAATCTATGGATAGGAAAGGTGAGAGAAAAGTAAGGGAAGTCTCATCCAGTGGAGAGTACAAAAGCCACATTTACTATACCAACAGAAGAGTTGTGGGTTCCTATGCCTACTCTCATTCTACTTCATCATCTGGGATACCCCATGTATGTTAAGAGATTTGCAATGTATCACATCTGCAACTGTTGCACCTTGATAGCTCTTTGACCAGCATTTCTTCAGAAATTTCACTTCAGATTTACATTACTCTCTTCTTTCTTAAAAACTCCCCTTTTGATGGCTTCAGTTCCCATTCTGTCTTTTGCAAATCTGATTTTGAATTCAACTTTAAAGTGTACTGTAAGAACTCCTTTTAACCACTTGGTAAATATCACTGAATGCAATTCCTTTGGTTTATATTTCTGCCCTTACCACTATTAATTGATGTAATGATATTACCTTCCCTTGCTGTCAGAGTTACTCTATTAAGTTTCCTATCAACCTCTTTAGTTTCATTCTCCTCTTGTGTGTACTTTCTTGCAAATGGTTAATCTTTTGCTGCTTGACATCCTGCCTTTGTGTTGCTATTTCTTCCCTCAAATTCACCGTTGGTTCAGTTTGTTTAGTTCCTAGTTTTTTTAGCAGTGATGTTGCATTCTTGTGGCATTTCTCTCATATTTTTCTTTGTGAGATTCTTCTGTTTCTTCAACTTAATTATTACTCATATCACCTCCAAGTTTATCTGAATTCTCCTGGAGCCTGGAAGTTTTTATTTCACCATCTCTCTTTGTTTTTTCATCACACTCCTGCCAGCAATTCTTTCAACTTTCTTTACTCTCTTGGAATACCTCTTCCATGCCCTTTTTGAATTTTTGTAACAACTTCTGTGTGCTCTTCTCATTTCTCATAATACATTCTCTGTATTTGTGCTCTCTTCTTTTCATCATCTTGTGATCTCTTTGAGTTTTCTTGAGACATCCAGATCAAAAACATTTCCAATACTGATTGCAACTGTTCCCTATCTAGACTTAGTTTATCTCTTGCTGCTTTCCTTGGTGCCTGAGTATATGTGATTGAATGACCTAATGGGCAGTCAGCTGACAGTCCACAACCACTGATTCCTGAATAATCTTTATCTTCCTGCACTACCTCCATTTTTTTCTAGATTCTATACCTTCTTCCTCTTGTTCTGGCTCAGAAGACATCTTGGTTATTCACAATCTACTAACAAGTACAGTACTATTTGAAGAACCTCTTGGTAACCCAGACACTCCTATTAAGTAACATTTAATTAAGTAAACCTTCCCCGTTCCACTTCAGTTACTGCAAATTAAGAAAATAGCTATCACCACTGAATACAATAATCCTGACAAGCCTGTCAAAATCAGACAATCACATTATCATTCACAGTCTTTCAGAAAACTTTTAAATGAGATATACAGGATAAATCAATAAACATATGGACCTGTAATTCGCAATAAATAGTACAAACTAATTTCTGTTGCTTGACACTGCCCAGGTGTGTGAATGTGCACATGCAGGCATACTACACTTCAGAGCAAAATCTCAAAAAAATACTGAAAACTCTGTTTATAATTCTCTTCATTAATGAAAAATGCAATTTCAAATCATTCACATGCTCTGAAGGAAGTGTTATATAGGTTACTACTGTGCCAGCAGATTGTCTTTGCTCACCCATTGACACTAGCACAAATCATGATGTTTGACATCTGGGCACATTCTGATGCATCTCTGTTTATGTCAGGTTGGTCATTCATGTTTTCACTGGCTGCATCATAATGTTGTGATTTGCTGAGTCACTACACAATGGAGTTACCATTTCGTATACTTAACTGGTTAGCCACTCACTGCCACAGCTGCTGTGTAGTTTGGAGTTTCACCACCAGAAGTCGATGTTGGTCTGGTGTAACTCTTTTCTGATGTGCATTTGTCTGGTCCTATACTTTGGCTCGGCTTGTCTGCATGCACATGTAATGTCATTCAACAGTTGTGAAACTGTCAGAACTAGGTCAAAAACATTGGAATACCATCACTTGCTGTTATAATAACTGCACATGTAAGCCACACTTGAATCCATTGGCTGGTGTGCTAGACACAAATATGTGACATTGGCGCACCATATTTACTACCACTTTTTGGTAGAAACACTTTGTCACCATTCAGCATAATTCTTACGGTTTGCTGAGGGCCAACCGATGATGATTGGGGACACAGCCATTACAATATGCCCTCTCCCACTATACCATTATAATCATCTCTTTACTTACTCACTGCTAAGTTGCATCTGACAACAATATCACTTGCTTGGTGCAGTCAGCACTTGATAATTGATTTCTGCCTTGCCTTTGATCTGTGCAAGTTAAATATGATTATCAGTGAATAAGGGATAGTGGATCCCTTACAGATTCAATAGTACACAAGTGAGTTACACTCTCTGCCATGTGGATGCAGATCTGTACAATGTCAATGTTAATCACTATTCATGCACGACAGAAGATGGCTGCCACCTTCCTAAACATTTGCAACATCTTAAATATACATCAGTGGAAAATCAAGGATGGAATATATGTGACAGATCAGCACTCCCCAAGTAGAAGAGACACTAAGCAACACATAACCAGATAGAAATGAGGAAAAATTTCTTAGCTTTAACATAAAGGTCCTTGCTCAGGATTAACACATAGAGCTGCATAACATTATTGCCACAATACATTTGTACTGGGACACCTAGTGAGTTTTTGCTGCCAGCTGATACTGGCACTTGTTTATAAAAGATAGGATTCTGTGACTGGCCATATTGTTGCAAGAGCGTGCATTCAGCTATTTATTTATCAACAGTGTTCCATAAATCTCATTATGAATTGTACACTGTCTGAGGGGCCTTCAAAAAGTTCTAAACTTGATAACAAAAACACAAGAATTTATTTTTCACCAAAGTCACTTTGTAAGTATTTACCCCAGTGACTTCCTGACTTTTTAAAACACTCAGTATAATATGTAAAATAATGGAGAGGCAACCACTCACGTATAGCTGACAGATGTGTGTCACATAGAAGCATTCTAGAGAAAACTCTTTGTTTTGGCATTTGATGGCCACAGCAAGTAATAAAAGATTTCTCCAATAGCACAAATAAATGAGTTAATTCAATCTCAATATTTCATTTGAATCTCTGCCTGTCTATTTCTTCATACATGAAAATCAAGAGCCAAATCAAGTAAATATGATGAACATGGTGTACTTTGAAGTGAAGATTATAGAGTTCAGCAGCATTTATATGAGATCTTTGTGAGCATGTGTGATCATAATGAAAGAAGACTTTTCTCTTTACAATGTGTGCATATTTATTCCAAAAACCCTTTTTAAATTTGTCTAGTAGTGATGCATAACACTGTCTAGGGATGTTCCTACACTTGTAAAGATAGTCTATGAGTGCCACAACACTAGCATCCCAGAAAATAAGTATAGTTTTTCCTGCTGACAGAACCATTCTTTTCCCTTTGGTGTAGCATCATCCTCATTGTTCACTTTTGCAATTATTTTACCTCTAGCTTGTAATACTGAATTCATGTTTCAGCCTCTGCCATAAAACAGGCTACATCTGCCCTCTCTCTCTCTCTCTCTCTCTCTCTCTCTCTCTCTGCCACCAGAAAATTGTGTCCACATATCTATTATATTTCTTTCTCCTTCTCCCTGTATAGGGACTATATGATATATTCACTGCATGACAATACTAAGTGTTTTAGCCATGAGCTGTTTGTTGCAATGATCCATGGTGGTTTGGCAGATGTTTATGGCAACACTGCACCATCAAATATGACATAGTGATCAGTTGGCACAGGCACTTCCAGTGTTGTCAGATAAGGCTGCATGATGATGAACTCTATGTTGAACCATCTCTATTTCAAGAACTGGGAACTGTAAGAGATGTGTTAAGTTCCTGGTGCTTGAAGATCAGAATATCACAACTGAGGTGATAGTGGAAAAAGTGAAAATTAGTTATGGATCAGTTTTCAGGATCTTGCATGAATGTGAGAAAGACTTTGTGTATGACTGCTCACCCCCATTCAGAAAGTTCACTAAATCAAGGCACTGGCAGAAATGTTGCAGCTCTATCAGACCTATCCAGGTGACTTCTGTAGCCACATGATCTCTGGATGAGTGAGGGCTGTACCGCTATGATCCCAAGACAAAGGAGAATAGCGAGCAGTGGAAATATGTGGATTCACTTGGACCAAAAAAGCCAAAGACCGAATCACCACCAGACAAGGTGGTGCTGAATATTTCTTGAGACTGCCATGGTGTGTTGCTTACAGCTTATTGTTGTAATTAATTATTATTTAAGATATTATATTTGTGGCAGTAGTACATGACATTTCTATTGAATTAATTTTTAATTTTTTTCTGCAACTTCTTATGATTGGCTACATATTCATGCAAGGTGGAATGTGGTATACTACCTCTCAGACTATCTATTAATAGTTTATCTTATTTTTCAATTAGGCTGTGGAAACAAAGTGTTCAAGGCTCTTATGTGTACAACAATCAATCCGCTAAACCTTTGCCATCTCATACAATGTGAAATTTACTCATGATATGCTCATCAATATTTAAGTATGGCCATGTCTATCTACATAATGAGAAGAGTAAATTACAGAGATTCTCACACTTTTAATTGGACATCCAGTAACTCCTGAACAGTACAATGTTGTGAAACTGAGAACAAAATGCTTCATTTCTTCTACTATCAATATCAGAGAGAAAGTGTTCACTAAGCTATTTCTTGCTGTGTTACGAGAAGTAGCTAACAGCTGAATTGCTGCAATGTAAAAATTATGTGCCATGAGCATCTATGACTATCACTGTTATAAACTACTACTACTGCTACTACTACTACTAGTATTAATTTAATTATTATTTATTTTTATTATTATATCGCATGAAGCTAGCAACAAACCTTCAAGTAAACTAATAAGTATTTTGGGATATTATATTATGAACATAAGGAGAAAACCATAGCAGGACCATAGTACCAAAACCTCCTGATGAAGTTATGGTAGAATGTCGAGATGAACTGGTGCACGACTATATCTAAGGGACTGTTTTTGCTCCTCGAAAATGGCCAAGTGCATTCTGTACTGAGCACAGTCACATGTGCTGCTTCTTTAGGCCCTCAAATTTTGTGTCACAACATCCAGTGACTTCTTCCTCTTTCCCCTGATGAAGAAACCATAGCATGGCTGTCATTTCTGAAATGATGATGAGGTGACATTCAAAGTGGAACTTCTCCTGGACAGCTAAGTCTCTCTGCCAAGTGAACCACTGTTGGCAAAGCATGCTGTATTGAAGGGTAATATGTAAAAAGGACTAACACCTTCACCAGGTTCCAAGGTTGCAGCTTTATTTTTTGAGGTGACGGTTAAAACTGTATCACTACCACGTATACTAAACAGGTAATCAGAAAGATGAAAATAAGAAATACAAAGAAAATAAAACTCCAAAAACTTGCTGAACATAAGTACTATGTTCTTCTTTCTGTATTGTTACTGGTACAAAAATCAATAAATCATTTTGATACTTGTCAATAATTATATTTCCACTGAATTTCAGCTATATCCTCTAATTATTTTAATGGAGTTCTATGTGATATACTACAAAAAATGACATTTACCAATTCTTAATTTCCTATTTCCTGAAAACAATTGTATCCTAATGGTACAGTGCAGTTTACAGTGTAATTTTTCTCCACTGTCATCTCATTGCAGGATTTGGAAGGTATAAGCTTACCTGATGATATCCTAGACACCATAGCTCAGCAACCAGTATCACAAGACGATTTGCAAGAATCTTAATATGAGCAAAAAGAAAAAGAAAACTCCAGTAACTGTTGAATGTCAAGACAAATTTTGTTTAATTAGCTCTGACAATAAAATGCAGAGATAAGGATTTTGCTGCAAGACATAAATGTCTCTTTGCTTTCACTTTCTTCTTTCAGGAAATTACTTACCACAGTGCTTCACTTAGTATAATGAAATGTGGAAAAGGTAGAGGTACATGTGTAGATTTTGCCCTCCTCAGTTCCAAAAAGACCTATTTAATCTCAGTAACTTCTTATATATGATACATGCTGCACCATCGTACAAAGCAACTAGGATATGATACCCTCAAAATACTATTATATGAGATTCTAAACTCAAAAAAACAAGACAAAAAAGAAGTGTCTTTTAAGGAGTGCACAATAATTGGTTTCCAGAGTACACAGTGACTCCTCAAGAGTCAAGCAGATCAATCTGTATTGTGTTATAGTGGGGCCAATAATGTCCAGACTGGATTAATACAAGGGTTTCAAGTCAAATTGCTGGTATGTGGTTTGAAAATATAAGTACAACATGTAATTATTAAACAACTTTGTAACTCACTGTATGGACAATACAGAACTAAGAACAGATTTTAAAAAGTATGCACATAGCAAAATCTGTTATTTCAAAGATATTACATGGCACTAAAATTTTAATCTCAGTACACCCCTCAGTTTTTATGGGCAACTATAAATTCAGAACTGAGTTTTAAGTTCTTAGCTCTAATGTTGAAATCCAAGTCCTTCAACACATCCCAAATGCTATGGTGCAGGAGGAGTCTGTCAATCACATTCTTCCCCCTACCTTTTCTTTCTTTCTTACTTTCTCTTTTTTTCCAAATATCTTCCAGATTATCACTTCTATGACATGTGTACAACAATGACATAGTTACAGTGAAAAATTGTTCGATGGGGGGAAATAAAAATGTAGCTAAAAACACGTTGTTTAACAATGGATAGGAAGTTGTTGATTTTTCTCAGTCTGAGTTAACTGATGCAGTACAAGCTTGTTCTTTTAATGATAGTAATAAAGTTATTTCTGGTACAAAGCGGAAAAAAAACCGCAGATGGTGAGAAGGTGGGAGTAGGTGAAGGGGCTGTTGATGTAAATATTGCTACATCTGGTGATACTGAGACTGAATGTGCACTGATCTTAAGTGAAAAAGTTAGCAAAGTTGTTGCTGATATTGTTCATGTGGAATAGTGCAGATATATATGGACATAAATACTGTACAGGTGATGATGACAACTATAATGAATTAATTACAGATGCAGTAATGTTAGTATTCAAGATTTGGGGGTCAAACAGAAAACTGTTGATGTAAACATTGATGTTCCTGACACGGAAAATGAGTGTGTACAGGTAATAAATTAAAATGTTGGTAAAGTTAATGATCTTGTTGGCAAAGATTTTAAGGCTCTGAAAATTAGTAATGAGGTAAGAGTCAAGCAATTAGTAAATGTCAAGGTAAGTAATATTGTACTGAAGTGTGAAAAAAATGAAAGGAAAAAATTCATCAAATTAAAGAAACCTGTTCTCAAGTTATTGGCTATGGATATGTACGGATCATTAGAGACAGACAAAGAAATGAACAGTTCACAAACAGTAACATTTTTTGAGAAAGTGCAGAAAGTTATTTCCTGTGCAAAAAGTAACTTTCAGTAACAAGCTTGCCCACAATTTTCAGTGAAGGTGTGAAGTAAGTAACTTGTGGTAGTAGAATCATGGATCAATTGCCGGTGCAAGTGCAATGAGAACAATTCCAAATATGAAGACCAAAGAACTGAATGTCAATGTAAATCTACATCTATACTCTGAAAACCACTGTGAGGTGCATGGCAGAGAGTATGTCTCATTGTACCACTTATTAGGGCTTCTCCCCGTTCCATTCGCGTGTGGAGTGCAGGTGTAATGATTGTTTGAATGCCACTTTGCATGCAGTAATTATTCTAATCTTATCCTCAGGATCCCTGTATGACAGATACACAGGTGCTTGTGGTATGTCCCTAGAGTAATCATTTAAAGCTGGTTCTTGAAACTTTGTTAATAGACTTTCTCAGGATAGTTTACATCTGTGCTCAAGGGTCTGCCACTCCCGTTCCTTCAGTATCTCTGTGACACTCTCCCCTGGATTAAACAAACCTGTGACCATTCATACTGCCCTTCTCTGTATATGTTCAGTATCCCCTGTTGGTCCTATCTGGCATGGGGCCCACACTCTTGAGCAATATTCTAGGATGGGTCACACAAATGATCTGTAAGAAATCTCTTCAGTAGACTGATTGCGCTTCCCCAATTTTCTACCAATAAACCAAAATCTACCACATGCTTTATCCATGCCTGAACCTATGTGATCACCCCATTTCATATCCCTACAAAGTGTTGCACCCAGGTATTTGTGTGAGTTGCCCAATTTCAACAGTGAATCATTGATATTATAAGTGACAGAATGCTACATTTTGTCATTTTGTGAAGTGCATAGTTTTACATTTCTGAATATTTAAAGCAAGTTCCCAATCTCTATACCACAATGAAATTTTATCAAGGTCTCACTGAATATTTATGCAGCTTCTCTCAGATACTACTTCATTACAGACATATGCAGAAAGCCTGAGTTTACTTTTAATATTTTATGCACAGTCATTAATATACAACATGAACACCAAGGGTCCCAACACACTTCCCAGGGCACACCTCAAGTTACTTCTACATCTGATGATGACTCAAGATAACGAGTTGTGTTCTCCCTACCAAAAGGTCCTCAGCCCAGTCACAAAGTTCACATGATACCGCATATGGTCATACTATTGACATTAAGTGCTGCATTTGTACACTGATTTTCCCATTGTGTTTTGATTTTGTTCCATTTTGTCACTGTCAGTCTCAGCACTTTTTGATTTGTGTGCAAAACACTTACCCAATGTAAAAAAACTCACATATCTCACATTTTTACTGTCTTTCAGAATCCTTCTGTTGTGTTCTTCCAATATTTTTACTTATAGACTTTAGCATGAAAGTACATGAACAGAAATAAACTCTAGTTGTGTGGTTCAATATAAAAATGATGTTATGTTACATTAATGATATTTTACTTTCAAAGAGTCATTAATTAAAAAGATTTAAATCTCATAAGGAGTACTAACATCACTGAAGATTGCATTTTAGGCTCTCCTGAAACATAATAAAAAATATGACTCTGTGGAGATGCATGTTTTTGATACTGTAGTCCTCTAGATGCCTGCATTCTGCCTCTATAGTAAGACATGGACAGTCATGACATATTCAAAGAACTGAATGTTAAACATTCATTCAGATACAAAAATTGCTAGTGCAGTCAGGTATTATATAGCTACAGGTCAGTTATGCAAGAAATATTTTCTACCTTCTCTTTTTAATCTTGCTTCTCAGAAAATAGCACACTATGTAACAGACTCTTTTTCTCATGGTACTTGTGCTCCTGATGTAACCATGTAGTGATTCATATCAGATTCTTTTATGACCAAATAGTCATATACAGCAATGGTGGAATCCGTGCAGTGCACTTGGAACAAAATTTCTGCAGTGATTACATACAAGTTATCTACCTATCCTCTACCTTTGAAAATACACATGGAAATGTTTAATTTTAGTGCTGATGCCCCTAAGAGCTACATGGTTCACATTTGCTATTCGTGTAGAATCTAAATTCAACATGGAGAGTTCTCTATATAGTGTTGATAGCTTCTGATTAATAAATGAAAGCAGCAAGAGTCATTTAAAGCTAATCATACTCTGAATCATGGTGTGTGTGTGTGTGTGTGTGTGTGTGTGTATGTGTGTGTGTGTGTTTGTCCCACAGGCAAACTGAAAGAATTACACATCATAACTAGCAATTTAGCAAGTGGTGTACTCTATAGTGCACCTATCTGAGTATCTATGTAGAAAAACAATCACACATGTTCAACACTTACACTATAATTGGATAGGCAAAAAATCTACTCATGAAGCAGTGACAGGAGAAAACACAATATAAAAGTTAGGAATGTGTGCAAGCTTTTGGAGATAAAAATCTACTCATCAAGCAGTGGTAGAAGAAAATGATATAGAAGACAATGTTTTGGACACCAAGCCTGAACATAGCTTGGGCCACAACTTTGTGTTAAAGACCATGCCCGAGTACAGATCAGTACACGATTTTTTTCATGCAAAAATCACCTATGGTTCAAGAACTGGACTCATTTCATATGAGAGCATGTACAGACATCTCACACCCTGCACCTTGACTGGTGTGCCTTTTGTAGGTAATTTCTAGGATTATTTTGAAAGAAAGTTATGGAACATAACAGTGCTGTCATGAATTGCTGAGCCAATATGATTGCATGATGTAGTTTAATGTTTTTACTCATTAAGTTTAGCAGTTTGCTGTAATTTTGCTACAAATACATCATGCTTGTTGAGTGAGCAAGAAATTTTGGAAGCTCGAGAGAAACCTCACAATTTTTTCTTAGGAGGAGAATTATACTTTTTATCTTAACTATTTTAAAATTTATAATCTATCAAAGAACAAAATAAAATATGCAAAATAAATATTGAAGCTTGGCCTTTTTTCAGTACGTATTATTCTTGAAGATATATCAGTTACGTATGTTCCAGCATCACTTTAAACAATGGCATAAATGGCCAGTTTCATAGACCCTATATTCTTCTAAGTGGGTGGTCTCGAAAGTGTTAAGGAAATGTACAAGCTTTTGAAACCACTAGCACTGAAAGCTTTCACATTTCTGTAACTTTTGTGTTGTATTTTCTCCTGCTGCCACTTTATTTATGCAATTATGTTACATTCTCAAAAACTGATTTTTTCATTGATATTTTCAATACTTTAAGACATAAATATTGCTTTACAATTGATTGTTCTACAAGCTAAAGGAAGACATTGTATGATTGTTCTTATGTTTCACGTTTGGATCATGCAGGAACCACTGCCACCATCTGGGCCACTCACTCAACTTCACCTAGCTGGTGTCAGTTGTGCTACTCTGTCAATGATGAGCACTGGTATATCTCCAGAACAGCATCATAATTTCAACATTGTGATGGGTTGTGTCTTGAAAAGAGGATGTAAGATGAAGAGCAACAAAAGCAGAACAAAGATAATGGAATGTAGTCTGATTAAATTAGGTGATGCTGAGGGAATTAGATTAGGAAATGAGACACTTAAGTAGTAGATGACTTTTGCTATTTGGTCAGAAACATAACTATTGGCAGTGAAAGTAGAGAGGAGATAAAATGTAGACTGGCAATGGCTTGAAAGATGTTTCTGAAGAAAACTTGCTAGCATCAAATATAGATTTAAGTGTCAGGAAGTCTTTCTCTGAAAGTATTTGTATGGAGTGCAGTAATGTATGGAAGTGGAACATGAACGATAAACAGTTTAGACAAAAAGAGAATAGAAGATTTTGAAAAGTGATTCTTGAGTAGGATTATGCAGATTAGATGAATAGATCACGTAACTAATGAGGAGGTACTGAATAGAACTGAGGAGAAAAGAAATTTGTGGCACAACATAACTGGGAGAAGGGATAGGTTGATATGACACATTCTGAGACATCAAGGGATGGGGGTAAAAATCGTAGAGGGAGACCAAGAGATGAGTATAGTAAGCAGATTCAGAAATATGTAGGTTGTATGAGTTATTCAGAGATGAAGAGGCTTGCACAGAATAGAGCAGAATGGAGAGCTGCATCAAATTAATCTTAGGACTGAAGACCACAACAACAACAACAATGACGACATGGATTGATACGGATGGCAGCATCGTACCCCAGGTTTCAGTTGGTTCCCTGTGGGGCTTGGGCAAATGCCAAAATGTAACTAGTCCAACCACCACTTCAAAGCATTCACATGATTCGATGGCACAAGGAAAAGCAACTTCCAGGTTGCCTCGGCTTGGATAAGTAGAATAATAGAGGTGGAACAATAACAATTTTTACCTGTGCCTGTTTCATTATCACTTCATAACAAAAACAAATCTGTTTTAAATTATCTAACTCAAATATATGTAAATATACTCACCATGATTATGATTATTTCTCATTATTTGAGCTATTTTTTTAGCTATAAAAAAATGAAAATGGTTACTGTATAGATTGTACTTAAGTTTTTTTTCACATGTGTTTAGAAATTCAGGTAAGTACACAAAGTAACTACACCACTGAGGTACATGAAGTAACTACACTACTTGTCTGAGACTGCAGTTGAGTGTGTGAGTTGCGTTTGCATGTGTGTGTGTGTGTGTGTGTGTGTGTGTGTGTGTGTGTGTGTGTGTGTGTGTGTTTTGTTGACGAAGGCCTTAATGGGGTAGACGAAGGCCTTAATGGGGTAAAGCTTTAATTGTTAGAGTCTTTTTGTTGTGCCTATCTGCAACTCAGCATCTCTGCTATATGGTGAATAGCAACTTTCCTTCTCATATATTGTTGCCAGAAAAAAAAATTAGTACACCTGGAAAGATGACTTTGATTTTGATCTGATGATGGTGTATGCCACCTGGGGAATAGTAGAATTACTGATAAAGGCTTCAACATCATCCTCCAACAAATAGTGGAGTGGCATAGTTACTATCTGCGTCCACCCATTAATAGGGAATGTTCAAAGACAGAAGGTTGAGTGTGGTGCAAATGTGTGAAGCAAGCAGGCAACCATGCCATGGAGACATACCAAGCTTCCTACATCCAACTGAATGAGTCTGAGAGCTGTCAAATTGTGGTCTTCTGAGTGGAGGGATTGTCTTTCAGAGAATTGCCACGAGTTGGATGTGCTGCATCAGTTGTGCAGCGTTACTGGTATCAGTGTTCACATGAACTTTCTCACACTCGTAGACAAGGTTCTGGATGTTCAGGCAGCAGTAGCAGGTCATAGCATGGATAAGAGGGCTTGTGAACACAGATGTGCCAACACAAATTGTTGCAAACTGGTTATCAGTAGTGGGGCTATTGGCACGCACATCTTTAGCCCATCTTCCATTCACACCAGAGCATCAACATGCATGGCTCAACTGGTGTCATATAGAGGATCACTTGGAAGATGGAATGGTGCGCTCTGGCCTTCAGTGATGAAAGCAGATTGTGTGTACTTGTAAGTGTTGGTTGTTTGCACGTATGATGTGGGGTTGTTGAGTACAGTCTCATAGAGTACATTCATCGATGACACACTGGCCCCACCCCAGGCCTTATGGTCTGGGGTGCGAAAGCTACAACTCTCATTCATCTCTGGTGTTTCTGGAGAAGGCGCTAACCACCACTCGGTATATGCATAATGCTGTTAGACCTGTCCTTTTGCTGTTCTTGCAACAAAAAAGGGATGTGCTGTTCCCACAGGATAATGCTTGCCACACACTCCATATGAAACTCAACATAGCTCCCTGCCGCCGTTGGATGAGCAGCTGAGCAGCAAGTCGTACACTCCTAGCTCACTCATTTGTTACATAGTTTAATTCTTAATTTCTTTGCGTGTTTTTGGTACTTGCATTGTTTAATTCATAAATTTCTGGCGTATTATAGTATTTGAGAGTTGTAGCATCGCGTTTTAGTACCTGAATAGTGTAAATTCGCGTAGTCGTTTGTCTACTATTTTTGTTTTGAACGGCCAGTGTCGGTTGGTCACAGTCAGTGTGCTCCCTGCCGCCGTTGGATAAGCAGCTGAGCAGCAAGTCGTATACTCCTAGCTCACTCGTTTGTTACATAGTTTAATTCTTAATTTCTTTGCGTGTTTTTGGTACTTGCATTGTTTAATTCATAAATTTCGGGCGTATTATAGTATTTGAGAGTGTAGCATCGCGTTTTAGTACCTGAATAGTGTAATTTCGCTTAGTCTCCTTCCGCCGCCGAGCAGTGTCAGCAGTGCGCAAGTAGCAGCATTACTGCATTTACTAGGCAATCTTGTATTTTAATAACCGTTTAAATTTTATCGATTTGTTTGTGCTCTCTGTAGATTAGTTCATACGTTCTTTGCAAAACAGTTTTTAGCATGGATAGGGACTGCAACTGCTGTGTTCGGATGCAGGCTGAGTTGGCATCCCTTCGCTCCCAGCTTCAGGCAGTGTTGGCTTCGGTCACACAGCTTGAGGCTGTTGCCAATGGGCATCACTGTGGGGGTCCGGATGGGGGTTTGTCGGGGACGGCCAGCTCGTCCCACGCATCCCCTGATCGGACTACGACTGTGGTTGCCCGGGATACTGCCCGCATTGAGGCTGATCCCTCACCTGTGGTAGAGTGGGAGGTCGTTTCAAGGTGTGGCAGGGGGCGAAAGACATTCCGGAGGGCTGAACGGAAAGCCTCTCCAGTTTGTCTGACGAACCGGTTTCAGGCTGATACTGATCTTCGGCCTGACATGGCTGCTTGTCCTGTTCCAGAGGTTGCCCCTCAGTCTGCAAGATCCGGGCAGTTGCAGAGGGTGGGCTTACTGGTAGTTGGGAGCTCCAACGTCAGGCGTGTAATGGGGCCCCTTAGGGAAATGGCAGCAAGAGAGGGGAAGAAAACCAATGTGCACTCCGTATGCATACCGGGGGGAGTCATTCCAGATGTGGAAAGGGTCCTTCCGGATGCCATGAAGGGTACAGGGTGCACCCATCTGCAGGTGGTCGCTCATGTCGGCACCAATGATGTGTGTCGCTATGGATCGGAGGAAATCCTCTCTGGCTTCCGGCGGCTATCTGATTTGGTGAAGACTGCCAGTCTCGCTAGCGGGATGAAAGCAGAGCTCACCATCTGCAGCTTCGTCGACAGGACTGACTGCGGACCTTTGGTACAGAGCCGAGTGGAGGGTCTGAATCAGAGGCTGAGACGGTTCTGCGACCGTGTGGGCTGCAGATTCCTCGACTTGCGCCATAGGGTGGTGGGGTTTCGGGTTCCGCTGGATAGGTCAGGAGTCCACTACACGCAACAGGCAGCTACACAGGTAGCAGGGGTTGTGTGGCGTGGGCTGGGTGGTTTTTTAGGTTAGATGGCCTTGGGCAAGTACAGAAAGGGCAACAGCCTCAACGGGTGCGGGGCAAAGTCAAGACATGCGGGGACCAAGCAGCAATCGGTATTGTAATTGTCAACTGTCGAAGCTGCGTTGGTAAAGTACCGGAACTTCAAGCACTGATAGAAAGCACCGAAGCTGAAATCGTTATAGGTACAGAAAGCTGGCTTAAGCCAGAGATAAATTCTGCCGAAATTTTGACAAAGGTACAGACGGTGTTTAGAAAGGATAGATTGCATGCAACCGGTGGTGAAGTGTTCGTCGCTGTTAGTAGTAGTTTATCCTGTAGTGAAGTAGAAGTGGATAGTTCCTGTGAACTAGGTTAATAATTGCCTCCTTTTACCGACCTCCCGACTCAGCAGCATTAGTGGCAGAACAACTGAGAGAAAATTTGGAATACATTTCACATAAATTTTCTCAGCATGTTATAGTCTTAGGTGGAGATTTCAATTTACCAGATATAGACTGGGACCCTCAGATGTTTAGGACGGGTGGTAGGGACAGAGCATCAAGTGACATTATACTGAGTGCACTGTCCGTAAATTACCTCGAGCAATTAAACAGAGAACCGACTCGTGGAGATAACATCTTGGACCTACTGATAACAAACAGACCCGAACTTTTCGACTCTGTATGTACAGAACAGGGAATCAGTGATCATAAGGCCGTTGCAGCATCCCTGAATATGGAAGTTAATAGGAATATAAAAAAAGGGAGGAAGGTTTATCTGTTTAGCAAGAGTAATAGAAGGCAGACTTCAGACTACCTAACAGATCAAAACGAAAATTTCTGTTCCGACACTGACAATGTTGAGTGTGTATGGAAAAAGTTCAAGGCAATCATAAAATGCGTTTTAGACAGGTACGTGCCGAGTAAAACTGTGAGGGACGGGAAAAACCCACCGTGGTACAACAACGAAGTTAGGAAACTACTGCGAAAGCAAAGAGAGCTCCACTCCAAGTTTAAACGCAGCCAAAACCTCTCAGACAAACAGAAGCTAAACGATGTCAAAGTTAGCGTAAGGAGGGCCATGCGTGAAGCGCTCATTGAATTCGAAAGTGAAATTCTATGTACCGACTTGACAGAAAATCCTAGGAAGTTCTGGTCTTACGTTAAATCAGTAAGTGGCTCGAAACAGCATATCCAGACACTACGGGATGATGATGGCATTGAAACAGAGGATGACACGCGTAAAGCTGGAATACTAAACACCTTTTTCCAAAGCTGTTTCACAGAGGAAGACCGCACTGCAGTTCCTTCTCTAAATCCTCGCACAAACGAAAAAATGGCTGACATCGAAATAAGTGTCCAAGGAATAGAAAAGCAACTGGAATCACTCAATAGAGGAAAGTCCACTGGACCTGACGGGATACCAATTCGATTCTACACAGAGTACGCGAAAGAACTTGCCCCCCTTCTAACAGCCATGTACCGCAAGTCTCTAGAGGAACGGAGGGTTCCAAATGATTGGAAAAGAGCACAGATAGTCCCAGTCTTCAAGAAGGGTCGTCGAGCAGATGCGCAAAACTATAGACCTATATCTCTTACGTCGATTTCTTGTAGAATTTTAGAACATGTTTTTTGCTCGTGTATCATGTCATTTCTGGAAACCCAGAATCTACTTTGTAGGAATCAACATGGATTCCGGAAACAGCGATCATGTGAGACCCAACTCGCCTTATTTGTTCATGAGACCTAGAAAATATTAGATACAGGCTCCCAGGTAGATGCTATTTTTCTTGACTTCCGGAAGGCGTTCGATACAGTTCCGCACTGTCGCCTGATAAACAAAGTAAGAGCCTACGGAATATCAGACCAGCTGTGTGGCTGGATTGAAGAGTTTTTAGCAAACAGAACACAGCATGTTGTCATCAATGGAGAGACGTCTACAAACGTTAAAGTAAACTCTGGCGTGCCACAGGGGAGTGTTATGGGACCATTGCTTTTCACAATATATATAAATGACTTAGTAGATAGTGTCGGAAGTTCCATGCGGCTTTTCGCGGATGATGCTGTAGTATACAGAGAAGTTGCAGCATTAGAAAATTGTAGCGAGATGCAGGAAGATCTGCAGCGGATAGGCACTTGGTGCAGGGAGTGGCAACTGACCCTTAACATAGACAAATGTAATGTATTGCGAATACATAGAAAGAAGGATCCTTTATTGTATGATTATATGATAGCGGAACATACACTGGTAGCAGTTACTTCTTTAAAATATCTAGGAGTATGCGTGCGGAACGATTTGAAGTGGAATGATCATATAAAATTAATTGTTGGTAAGGTGGGTACCAGGTTGAGATTCATTGGGAGAGTGGTTAGAAAATGTAGTCCATCAACAAAGGAGGTGGCTTACAAAACACTCGTTCGACCTATACTTGAGTATTGCTCATCAGTGTGGGATCCGTACCAGAACGGTCTGACGGAGGAGATAGAGAAGATCCAAAGAAGAGCGGCGCGTTTCGTCACAGGGTTATTTGGTAACCGTGATAGCATTACGGAGATGTTTAATAAACTCAAGTGGCAGACTCTGCAAGAGAGGCGCTCTGCATCGCGGTGTAGCTTGCTCGCCAGGTTTCGAGAGGGTGCGTTTCTGGATGAGGTATCGAATATATTGCTTACCCCTACTTATACCTCCCGAGGAGATCACGAATGTAAAATTAGAGAGATTAGAGCGCGCATGGAGGCTTTCAGACAGCCATTCTTCCCGCGAACCATACGCGACTGGAACAGGAAAGGGAGGTAATGACAGTGGCACGTAAAGTGCCCTCCGCCACACACCGTTGGGTGGCTTGCGGAGTATCAATGTAGATGTAGATGTAGAACATGCTCTGCAAGGCATGCAGCAAATACCCTGGCCAGAATAATCTCTGGACTTATCACCAACCAAATACATGTTTGATATAATGAGATGAGAAGTGATTCAGGTGGTAGCTGGAGCTCAAAGACCTGTGGCTACCTGCTGTGGGTGAGGGGCAAATAGAGAGTGAGACTAGGAGAACTGTAGAATCGCAGGATTGGTTTTGAAAAAAACAAATACTGATACCCATAATTTTATTATTTTGTTAAATTACCAATTTCCACACCTCATTGGCACTATCTTCAGGCCTCTATATGCATAGCTAGATAAGTCATCTAAATGTTCATGCTATTATAGGGATCACTAACTTCAACTGGCTTCCATAGATTTCTGAAACTTCTCTGTAGACATGGACTTTCCACGCTTTTAACAACTCATTGGTGGTTGTGGTGGTGGGAAAGGGGGGGGGGAGGTACATCCAGATGGCAAGGGTTGTGAATTAGCCATTGAAGTCAAGGCTGTTGGCAGTGATGTGCTCTGCAACAAGGTATTGGTCAACTTTGCTTGGTCCTTCATTTGAATGGACAGCTGACAGGCAATCATGCACATAAAAAAAGCTGTTCAGGAGCTGAGATGATAAATGACATCACTACTTTTACAGGTAACTCTGCCTTTGTTATCATCTATACCTGTAACAGAATTAGATGATGATAATTTGGGATGTCACATATGACAGGGTAAGCACCTAGGTCTTTCACATAGATATGACCCATGTGGCAAGGGAGTTGGGGTGATGAGGAATAAGGATGGACCAGAATAATTTGTAAATTGTGTAAGTGATGCAATACCACTTTGGGAGAGGTGGGAAGGTTTTGAGAATGATGGTCCTCATTTCAGAGTAGATAGTAGTTTTCTCATTCCAAAGTACTTGTTGGAGTTCTGGCACAAGCATAAGAGTGGTGTTACAGTCTTTTTGTTCAGGACTTTCAGTCTTCTCACTGGTTTGATGTGGCCCACTAGGTTCCCCTCTTCTGTGCCAGTCTCTTCATCTCAAAGTAGCAAAATAAGCATTTATGCAGGATGGTATTGGGTAATAAGATGGTTGGAGTGGAGGCGGTGGGCAAGGGGTTTGCTCCTTTGCAGCTGATTGGTGAGTTGT
Source organism: Schistocerca piceifrons (assembly GCF_021461385.2). NCBI lineage: Eukaryota > Metazoa > Arthropoda > Insecta > Orthoptera > Acrididae > Schistocerca > Schistocerca piceifrons. The sequence continues at coordinate 759,744,934 of NC_060138.1, forward strand.
TAAAGGTTTCTGGAGAATTGGAGCATATGTGAAAGTTGTAGAGAAGTCTGTATTCTTATTCAGATCTACTACAGACTGTATGAGGGGCTGATTGCAACTGCAGGTGTAGTATGCAAAATTGATAGAAAGGGTATTATAACCTGGAGCCATGAGGATAGTATCATGCCTGTACCGTAAACGCGATATTTTCATAACAGTACTAGCTGTTATGTACAGTGACTGTCCAGTTCAGCTTGGGAAAACAATGTTTAAGTGACTTGATTACACTTGCAGCAGTATACAGACTATGTCTCAATCACACCATGTATGATTAATGTCTGTGCCAGGTTTCACCATGTTAATAATACACATATAATAACTTGTCAGTGACCAGATGCATTTATGCTGATCAGAGCATTCAATAATATTTGTATCCAGTCAGCTCAAGCAATGTCTCACGATCCTTCTGTATCAATTATGTCTTTGCAGGATACCAGTAAAGAGTTAACTCTTGCTAGATTTTTTATACTTTCTACATTTGGACACAATATCAATCATCTCTCCACAGAAATTTTCTGATATTGCAGGCCCTAACATTTAAGGATCAGGGGGATAAATTGTTCCAATATTATTAATGAGCAAAATTTAAGTCAAATCTCATGAAATAATCATAATCTAGATTCATTGTTTTTCTGTTGCTACAGTTTCCAGAGATCATTCACTTTACACCAGATCAGTAAAGAGCACAACTATTGCAATAATGTATCTGCTTGTATGTAATGTGAAATTATTTAAAGAATTTCTCTCTTGACTTGATAATATTTTATACTACTATGACGTAATCTTTCATTATAATTCTCAGTCAGAATATTCTCACTTCACAAAGACCATTTTAACACAAATTTTCAGTTCTAGGAAGAACAACATCTCAAATATATGACATGTCTTACTAATTTCTTGTACTGAAAATACCAATACCAGATAATTTTTCAGTTTATATCCTCTTGGTCAGTTTGGCAGGTTAAAACTTTCTTCAAAGTAAATACTTTGGAAATAAAGTTCATAACTCAGGCATACACATTTTTGTAGTAACCAAGTAATACATGAAACCAATACAAGTAACATAAATATGGCTTTACTCATAAACCTCTGAACAAGAATGGAAATAAGCCTCTTGTCACTCCACATGTAACAGGACAAACGAATCATACAGGAGGTGTAACATAAGTGATACGAAGAACATCTGATGTGAGCAATACAAATTAAAAGAACATAGTGAGATAGAACCAGTGCATCTCCAGGTGTATATAGGCACATGTCGCCAGTAGGCAGGATGGCGGAGACTGTGCCATGTGAACACTTCCTACAGCCAGTCTCTAGTGGCTGGCCTGTGCTGATACAATTAATGTTTGATGTAAGTAAACATGCGCAGTGACACTACACTTGGCACGCTCACACTCACATGCACTAGTAGCTGGATACAGCAATTTCCTATAATGAATTCCATGATGTTTTATTTTACTATAGTTGTGTACTGCTGTAGATGAGCACGTACAGCAAACATTCACATTGAAGAGCAGTGTTTCTGCTGAATAGTAACATACACTGACTTCACTTTCCAAACACATTTTTCATTTCAATAAGAATAATAGGCACAGGAAAAGGCCACAATGATGATGACTTCTTTTCCCAGTACATGGTTGTTAGTTGGGAGACAATGACATCCTGCTTCTTAGCTTGCAGGAGCCACTTTGAGGACTCTGTTGCTCTTGTGTCTACTTCCTAACAATAATGAAACAAGTCATACAACATTTTGTGACAGAAGATATCTAATTCTGTCCATTATTATCATCACTTGTCATATATCATTATGCACTTGTGAGTCAGGGTGTGTTGATCATCTGTATAAAAATCAGCACACACTCTCTTTCCAGCAGTACAATATATGGTTAGCATTATCTACTTGGGGACATGACTTCACCAAGAAATGTCTTTATGAGTGATATGTATGATTTTACTATTGTAACCAGTTCATTATAAAAAGAAAACCTTTTTTGCTTAATGTGCTAGACAACTCCCTTCCATTTATGATTTTCATTTGATTTATTCAAAACAAAATGTCAACTATTGTCATTTTTATGACTAAGTAATGTTTGAATAGTGATGTGGAAATGGGAATGGATTAATAATTGCTTGAATAATTGGAAAAATTGATTGGAAAGAACAGTTGAAATAAATTTGATGGTAATTTATGAATCCATGCACAATCTTGGGTGAATTTTAACTGATACCATTATCAACAGACCTTTAATATTTTTACATTCAAGGTCAATAAACACAATTTCCTTTCTTACTGCAGCCTCCAATAGTGTGTGGTACCACATAATCACCGCAACCATTGAAACTGTTGATTTGTCGCAAGAAGCATAATACTTTTAGTATAAGTAAACCAAGTTCAATAGGTACCTATCAAGTCTGAGTCATTACCTTCACATTACTTCCATTGTGTTTAGTTTTGAGTGTGATAATGTTGATGCAGAAACAGATATGGTGTGAATTATTCTTGTCTGCACCAAACCTCTTGATGCAGGATCTCAGCAGCGAGTGAAATGATAAACAGACAGGATTTGAGCTTATAACCATGCAAACAAACATTCCTTTTTTTAATAACTTTATGTAATACTTTTAATGAACAGTTAAAATACACATTTTTAACAATTCTGGTAGAACAGATCCAAGCTATGTCCATACGCTACCACTTCCTGAAACAAAAGGGGTGAAGAGCGTATTTCTTACTTTGTTTCATACAGATATTTAATGATGAATCAAAGCAATATCCTTGTCACAAAACAACTCATTAATTTACTTTTCAGTGATGTCCTTGATTTATAGCTCATATAGTTTACATATACTTGTATATAAGAAAAGAAAAGAAAAAAAAGAAAAGAAAAGAAAATTTGTGAAGCTCATGTTCAGCAGCTCGATACTTTGTGAAATCTTAAATGCGGTGACAACTGGTTTCCATATCAGCAGCCTGAGGAATTTATTTCACCTCATCGCTCTCACTTATTCAGTGGGAAGACCAACTGTACATTCTACACCCATTGACAAGAAAGGTTCCTTGTTGCTTTTAGGACATTGTCAAGCACAGAAGATTCATGTTACACAAAGTATTGCCATTTTTAGTTTACCATGTGCACATCTATGTATTGTTTTAACACACATACACTTAAAACCTTACAGCCAGGTTTTTTATGTTTTTGCACTTTGTTTTTGAGTATCATCTATACAGTTTGTGACATTCACCTGCTTTATTTCCTCATTGATTGTCCTCAGTGTCAACATACTGTTTAGCTATACTGGCTGAAAAATGGGGGGGGGGGCGAGGGGGGGGGGGGGGGGGTGGACGTTCGACACTGACTACTTTAAATGATGTAGCCAACAGGTGCACATTTGCATTTCACAATTCTATACAATTCATTGTTCACGGCCTCCCCAATAACACACAGTTATATGGCCAGTCCACTATTGGTTAACTTTGATTAGCCTCATTAATAGGTTGCCAAGCAAACATCAGCAAACAGGTTGCCAAGCAAACATCAGCAAACTGCTACAATAGTTTACTGTTGAATATATATGAGCAGTAAAAACATAACCACACAGTTCACAGTTTTTGCAGAATAATACGGTACATATTGAATAGACCCTGTCATTGTTTTAATGCAAGGTCTAGTTGTCTTACGCTTATTTCACAGTTAAGTTGATGCATTGTTTCGAGCCCAAAAGTCGGGCCTTTATATATAATCACAATAATAGGTACTGAAACTACACATTGTTTGATGTTTAATTTAGGAAAATTACAATTAAAACATACCTCATTCAATTAACTTAATTCATGGAAAAAGTCATTCTTTTCAACAGTTTCTTCTACTGCAAGGATTAAGCCAAATTATTTGTTTAAATAATGAAATTAACAGATATAGTTATGCAAACAATACTTTTGACAAAACTGGCAATTACATTGGAATTAATTAAGGGCTGGTTTTGCTAACATGTTTTTTAATAGAGCCAAATAAAAACTTTAAGAATGGCAGTGTTTCATCTTCCAAATGTTTATAATTAGTATAGAATTTATACACACAACAAAAAAAGTTTTGCATCACCCCATTTCCCCTGAACTCCTGAAGATAGATGTTGACTGTGGATATTGCATCAAAGACACAGTTCCTTTTACTGTTCAGAGGTGTCACTAAGCCCACCCAAAGATATAAACAACCATGCATGAGCAGCGCCTATTACATGGAGGGGTCTGACAGCTGATCAAGTCCAGTCATTCCACCAGGAAGGAGGTACATGGCTCGTGTTGTCTGTAGTTCAACCATGCCTAGATGGTCAATACCATGGTTTGATCATATCTACATTGTTACTTTGTGCCAGGAAGGGCTCTCAACAAGGGAAGTACCCGGGCGTCCTGGAGTGAACCAAAGCAATGTTATTCAGACAGGGAGGAGATACAGAGAGACAGAAACCGTTGATGACATGCCTCACTCAGGCTAACCAAGGGCTACTATTGCAGTGGATGACCACTACCTACAAATTATGGTTCTGAGGATCCCTGACAGCAATGCCACCATGTTAAATAGTGCTTTTTATGCAGCCACAGGACGTCATGTTATGACTCAAACTGTGCACCATCGGCTGCATGACACACAATTTCATGACGAGGTCCATCTTTGCAAACACGACACCATGCAGCGTGGTACAGATGAGCCCAACAACATGCCAAATGGACCGCTCAGGATTGGCATCATGTTCTCTCCACCGAAGAGTGTCGCATATGCCTTCAACCAGATAATCGTCGGAGACGTGTTTGGAGGTTACCCTGTTGGGCTGAACACCTTAGACACACTTGTCCAGGATCCCTGCTGTTTTGTGGTGGCTTTATGTGGGGCCAATGTAGGCAGCTGGTGGTCATGGAAGGCACCGTAACAGCTGTGCGGTACGTGAATGCCATCCTCCGAGCGATAGTGCAACCATATCGGCAGCATATTGACGAGGCATTCTTCTTCATGGACAACAATTCGTGCCCCCATCATGCACATCTTGTGAGTGACTTCCTTCAGGATAATGACATCACTCGAATAGAGTGGCCAGCACGTTCTCCAGACATGAACCCTATCGAACATGCATGGGCTAGATTGAAAAGGGCTGTTTATCGACGACGTGACCCACCAACCACTCTGAGGGATCTACGCTGAATGGCCGTTGAGGAGTGGGACAATCTGGACCAACAGCGCCTTGATGAACTTGTGGATAGTATGCCATGACAAATACAGGAATGCATCAATGCAAGAGGATGCGCTGCCAGGTATTAGAGGTACCAGTGTGTACAGCAATCTGGACCATCACCTTTGAATGTCTCACTTTATGGTAGTACAACATGCAATGTGAGGTTTTCATGAGCAATAAAAAGGGCAGAATTGATGTTCATGTTGATCTCTATTCCAATTTTCTGTACAGGTTCCGGAACTCTTGGAACCAAGGTGATGCAAAACTTTTATTTGATGTGTGTATTTGTTTATAAGTCAACAATAGAATTTATGTTACAAAACAATTACTGATTTCACCCTATAACGAAAGATATTAACTAGGAATGGTCAAAATAAATTAGAAAATCAATTACATAAAACTAAGAACAAAATTAAATCTGATGTTATATTCTTTAAAACTGAGGGCCAACCTTTCTCTTTTATGGAAATGCAGATTATACTCATGTGTGTTAATGGTAATTAGTCAGACATGAAAAAATGAATTTTAAGGAGGCAGATGGCAAAACAAGAGGGGAAATAAAAGTATCCAAGCTTGCTTCATCACAAGTTGCATTACATAAAGTTTCTGTAGTGTCCTTCCACATACTGTACACATAACATAGTAAAATACAAATACAATTACAAAATACACAATGAATAGCTTCATTTGCTGGTATGCCATTATTGTTGTGCATATACATTATAGTCTGTGACATATTCTCTCCCCTTTTTATATATAGGGCAATTACTTGTCATTTGGTTTTTGTGCATTTTGTCAGACTTCATTTTCATTACATTAGTCAATTCCAATTATATGAGTACACATTTTACTTTCGTTTGGTTATACATGCTTCATAACATGCATACAAAAATAGATTCTGTTTTCATTTATAGCATAGACTCATACATTTCATTTCAGTTTACAGTGACTTCTTGTCAGAGCATATTTATCAATTCGAGAAGAATCAAAGTAGTAAACAATAGTCGCTACAATGGATACTAAGTGCCTCTCTAGCATTCTCCAGGAAGGATCTAGACACTACAGTGTTATGAAAACTCCATGGAAAGGCATTTATGCGCTCAGTTATGTCTCATTAATAGACTTAACTCTGATCCCAAGAACAAAATAGTTGTTGTTTCTGAGCACAACTCATCTACATCTACGTGATTACTCTGTTATTCACAATAAAGTGCCTGGCAGAGGGTTCAATGAACCACCTTCAAGCTGTCTCTCCACCGTTCCACTCTCGAACAGCACGCGGGAGAAACGAGCACTTAAATTTTTCTGTGTGATTCATGATTTCTCTTATTTTATTGTGATGATCATTTCTCTCTATGTAGGTGGGTGGCAACAGAATGTTTTTGCAATCAGAGGAGAAAACTGGTGATCGAAATTTCATGAGAAGATCCTGTCACAATGAAAAACGCCTTTGTTTTAATGATTGCCACTCCAGTTCACGTATCATGTCTGTGTCATTATCTTCCCTATTTTGTGATAATACAAAATGAGCTGCCCTTCTTTGTACTTTTTCGATGTCATCCGTCAGTCCCACCTGATGCGTATGCCACACCGCATGGCAGTACTCCAGAATAGGGTGGACAAGCGTAGTGTAGGCAGTCTCTTTGGTAGACCTGTTGCACCTTCTAAGTGTTTTGCCAATGAATCACAGTCTTTGGTTTGCTCAACCCACAATATTATCTAAGTGATCATTCCAATTTAGGTTATTTGAAATTGTAATCCCTAAGTATTTACGAGGGTTATTCCAAAAGTAAGGTCCGATTGATTGCCAAATTGAAACCACAGTGAACATCAGAAATGTTTTACTTGTAACAATTAGCTACACCTTTCAGCTACTTCTCTACGTAGTCGCTGTTCTGACTTAGACTTTTGTCATAGCGTTGTACCAACTTTTCAATAGCCTCATCATAGACGGCAGCCGCCAGTGCTTTCCGCCAATTCTCCACGCTGGCCTACACCTCGTTGTCTGTGTCAAAATGTTGTCTTCAAAGACAGCGGTTCATGTGACCAGAGATGAAACTCGGGGGGAGACAATTATGGACTGTATTGTGGGTAATCTCACATTTCCATTTGAAAACGATGCAGGAGCATCTTCATTGCCCCTGCAGAATGCGGCTGAGAATTGTCGTGAAGACGAAACAGCACGACAGTTATGTAATGTTGGCTGCATAGCTTCAGGCGAAATTTCTCACCAGGCCCTCGTACTTGGCGGCAGACACTATTTTCTAGACATCTTTACGCACTCACTGCAAGCTCAGAAATGAGAAGAGCGACGTGATGCTAACTGGGGTTATACTAGAGACACTACCCAACACATCTGTGCAAAGCTTTATCGGATTTTCATAGTCGTTTCCATTTCGCGACCGATCGGACCTTACTTTTGGAATAACCCTCGTAGTTGAATTTACTGCCGTCAGATTTGTGTGACTTATTGCGTAATCAAAATTTAGCTGATTTCTTTTAATACTTTTCTTTATTCAGGGTCAATTGCCACTTTTTGCATCATACAGATATTTAAATCATTTTGCAAGTCATTTTGATCATCTGATGACTTTACAAGACAGTAAATGACAGCATCATCTGCAAACAATCTAAGACAGCTACTCAGATTGTCTCCTATGTCGTTAATATAGATTAGGAACAATAGAGGGCCTATAACACTTCCTTGGGGAATGCTGGAAATTCTGTTTTATTCGATGACTTTCTGTCTATTACTATGAACTGTGACCTTTCTGACAGGAAATCATGAATCCAGTCGCACAACTGAGGTGATACTCCGTAGGCAAGCAGTTTGGTTAGAAGACGCTTGTGAGGAATGGTGTAGATAGCCTTCTGGAAATCTAAAAATGTGGAATCAATTTGACATCCCCTGTCAATAGCACTCATTACTTCAGGAAGAGCTATTTGTGTTTCCCAAGAATGATATTTTCTGCATCCGTGCTGACTATGTGTCAATAAATCATTTTCTTCGAGGTACTTCATAATATTCGAATACAGTATATGTTCCTAAATCCTACTGCAAATCGACGTTAGTGATATAGTCCTGTAATCCAGCGGATTACTCCTACTTCCCTTTTTGGGTATTGGTGTGCCTTGAGCAATTTTCCAGTCTTTAGGTACGGATCTTTCTGTGAGCGAGTGGTTGTATGTAATTGCTAAATATGGAGCTATTTTATCAGCATACTCTGAGAGGAATCTGACTGGTATACAATCTGGACCAGAGGCCTTGCCTTTATTAAGTGATTTAAGCTGCTTCGTTACTCCGAGGATATCTGCTTCTATGTTCTCATCTTGGCAGTTGTTCTTGATTGGAATTCAGGAATATTTATTTCATCTTCTTTGATGAAGGAGTTTCGGAAAACCATGTTTAATAACTCTGCTTTAGGGGCACTGTCATCAGTGACGTCACCGTTGTTATCGCACAGTTAAGGTATTGATTGCGTCTTGCCAATGGTGTGCTTTATGTATGACCAGAATCTCTGGGTTTTCTGCCAGATTTTGAGACAGAATTTCATTGTGGAAATTATTAAAACCATCTTGCATTGAAGTACGCGCAATATTTCAAACTTCTGTAAAACTTTGCCAATCTTGGGGGTTTTGCATTCTTTTAAATTTGTCATGCTTTTTTCGTTGCTTCTGCAACAACAATCTCACCCGTTTTGTGTACCATGGGGGATCAGTACCATCACTTACTAATTTATGTGGTATATATCTCTCAATTGCTGTCGATACTATCTCTTTGAAAACAACTTTTCTACACTTAGATGATCAGAACAGAAGGAGTGAAGACTGTCTTTTAAAAAGGTGTTAAGAGCATTTTTATTAGCTTTTTTAAATAAATATACTTTGCATTTCTTTTCTATGTTTGTAGGTGTTACGGTATTCAGCCTAGCAGCAACTGCCTTGTGGTCGCTAATCCCTGTATTCATCACAATACTCACTATTTATCCAAGATTATTTGTTGCTAAAAGGTCAAGTATTCTTTCACAACCATTTACACTTCGAGTGGGCTCATGAACTAATTGTTCAAAATAATTTTCTAAGAAAGCATTCAGTACAATTTCAGATGACATTTTATGCCTGCCGCCGGCTTTAAACGTATAATTTTTCCAGCATATTGAGGGTAGATTGAAGTCACCAACAACTATATTTGTATGTGAGGGGTACTTAGGCCTATTTGAAATGAGACCCAAGTTTTCTTTGAACTGTTCAGCAACTATATCTTCTGTGTCGGGGGTCGGTAAAATGATCCAATTAATAGTTTAGTCCGATTATCAGGTATAACCTCTACCCATATTATTTCACATGAACTATATACTTCATTTTTGCTACAAGGCAAACTACCTCTGACAGCAATAAATACTCAACCACCAACTGTATTTAATCTATCCTTTCTGAACGCTGTTAGATCATTTGAAAAAATTTTGACTAAACTTATTTCCGGCTTTAGCCAGCTCTCCTACCTATAACTATTTGAGCTTCAGTGCTTTCTATTACAGCTTGGAGCTCTGGTTCTTTCCCAACACAGCTATGACACTTCACAACTACAATACCAATCGTTTCTACAACTACCTTACTGTGTTTTACCTGCCCACTTTTAGCTGGACACCCCTTCTGTGGTTCTCTGGGACCCTCTGACCTAAAAAACCGCCCAGTCCCTTACACACAGCACCTGCTACCCATGTAGCCACCTCCTGTGTGTAGTGGACTCCTTACCTATTAAGCGGAACCCGGAAACCCACCACCCGATGGCGCAAGTCAAGGAATCTGCAGCCTACATGGTCACAGAACCACGTGAGCCTCTGATTCAGACGTTCCACTTGGCTCTCCACCAAAGGACCACAGTCAGTTCTATCGACAATGCTGCAGATGGTGAGCTCCACCTCAATCTCAGAAGCAAGACTGGCAGTCATTACCATTTCCGCTAGTAGCCCTAAACCAGACAGAATCTGCTCCAATTCAAAGTGACACATGTGATTGGTACCAACATGAGCCACCACCTGCAGTTGGCTGCACCCTCTACTCTTCATAGCATCCAGAAGCACTCTTTCCACATCCAGAATGACTCCCCCCGGAATGCACATGGAGTGCAAACTGGCTTCCTTCCCTTCCTTGGTAGCCACGTTCCTAAGGGGCCCCATTATGCGCCTGACGTTGGAGCTCCCAACTACCAGCAAACCCAACCTCTGTGAATGCCCAGACCTTGCGGGCCGATAAGCTTCCTCTGGAACAGGGTGGACGATTTCATCTGGCTCAGAGGCATCATCAGCCACAAATAATGCTCAAAACCTTTTCATCAAACGAACTGGGGAGGCCCTATGATCGGACCCTCAGAAAATTTTTTGTTGCCTGCCAGACTTTGGAATGATCTCCCACTCGACACAGGTGAGGGGTCAAGTTCAGTGGAGGCAGTACCCGAGGCGGTCACAGCAGTGGACCGATTGCAGGAAATGTGGGACATGCTTGATGTCCCTCGAATCTCCGTGTCCGATCCCCCACAGTGATGCCTCTTGGTAGCACCCTCAAGCTGTGTGACAGAAGCCAACACAGCCTGGAGCTGTGAGCAAAGGATTGCCAACTAAGCTCACATCTGTACACAACAATCACTGTTCCTATCCATTACTGCAGTCGCTCATGTTTTAAGCTCATAAAAGCCTACATCTACATCTACATCTACATCCACACTCCGCAAGCCACCTGACGGTGTGTGGCAGAGGGTACCTTGAGTACCTCTATCAGTTCTCCCTTCTATTCCAGTCTCGTATTGTTCGTGGAAAGAAGGATTGTCGGTATGCCTCTGTGTGGGCTCTAATCTCTCTGATTTTATCCTCATGGTCTCTTCGCAAGATATACGTAGGAGGTAGCAATATACTGCTTGACTCCTCAGTGAAGGTATGTTCTCGAAACTTCAACAAAAGCCCATAACAAGCTACTGAGCGTCCGTCCTGCAGGGTCTTCCACTGGAGTTTATCTATCATCTCCGTAACGCTTTCGCAATTACTAAATGATCCTGTAATGAAGCGCACTGCTCTCCGTTGGATCTTCTCCATCTCTTCTATCAACTCTATCTGGTAAGGATCCCACACTGTTGATCAGTATTCAAGCAGTGGGCAAACAAGCGTACTGTAACCTACTTCATTTGTTTTCGGATTGCATTTCCATAGGATTCTTCCAATAAACCTCAGTCTGGCATCTGCTTTACCGACGATCAACTTTATATGATCATTCCATTTTAAATCACTCCTAATGCGTACTCCCAGATAATTTATGGAATTAACTGCTTCCAGTTGCTGACCTGCTATATTGTAGATAAATGATAGGGGATCTTTCTTTCTATGTATTCGCAGTACATCACACTTGTCTACATTGAGATTAAATTGCCATTCCGTGCATCATGCGTCAATTCGCTGCAGACCCTCCTGCATTTCAGTACAATTTTCCATTGTTACAACCTCTCAATATACCACAGCATCATCCGCAAAAAGCGTCAGTGAATTTCCGATGTCATCCACAAGGTCATTTATGTATTAGCAACAGTCCTACGACACTCTCCTGCGGCACACCTGAAATCACTCTTAGTTCGGAAGATTTCTCTCCATTGAGAATGACATGCTGCGTTCTGTTATCTAGGAACTCCTCAACCCAATCACACAATTGGTCTGATAGTTATATGCTCTTACTTTGTTCATTAAACTACTGTGGGTAACTGTATCGAATGCCTTGCGGAAGTCAAGAAACACGGCATCTACCTGGGAGTCTGTGTCTATGGCCCTCTGAGTCTCGTGGACGAATAGCACGAGCTGGGTTTCACATGATCGTCTTTTTCTAAACCCATGCTGATTCTTACAGAGAAGATTTCTAGTCTCCAGAAAAGTCATTATACTCAAACATAATACGTGTTCCAAAATTCTACAACTGATAGACGTTACAGATATAGGTCTATAGTTCTGCACATCTGTTTGACGTCCCCTCTTGAAAACGGGGATGACCTGTACCCCTTTCCAATCCTTTGGAATGCTACACTCTTCTAGAGGCCTACGGTACACTGCTGCAAGAAGGGAGGCAAGTTCCTTTGTGTACTCTGTGTAAAATCGAATTGGTATCCCATCAGGTCCAGCGGCCTTTCCTCTTTTGAGCAATTTTAAATGTTTCTCTATCCCTCTGTTGTCTATTTCAATATCTACCATTTTGTCATCTGTGTGACAATCTAGAGAAGGAACTACAGTGCAGTCTTCCTCTGTGAAACAGCTTTGGAGAAAGACATTTAGTATTTCGGCCTTTAGTCTGTCATCCTCTGTTTCAGTACCATTTTGGTCACAGAGTGTCTGGACATTTTGTTTTGATCCACCTACCGCTTTGACATCAGACCAAAATTTCTTAGGAGAGGAGGAGATTAGTGTTTAACGTCCCGTCAATAACGAGGTCATTAGAGACAGAGCGCAATCTCGGGTTAGGGAAGGATGGGGAAGGAAATCAGCTGTGCCCTTTCAAAGGAACCATCCCGGCATTTGCCTGAAGCGATTTAGGGAAATCACGGAAAACCTAAATCAGGATGGCCATCCTCCCAAATGCGAGTCCAATATGCTAACCACTGCACCACCTCGCTCGGTAAAATTTCTTAGGATTTTCTGCCAAGTTAGTACATAGAACTTTACTTTCGAATTCATTGAACGCCTCCCGCATAGCCCTCCTCACACTACATTTTGCTTCGCGTAAATTTTGTTTGTCTGCAAGTCTTTGGCTATGATTATATTTGCTGTGAAGTTCCCTTTGCTTCCGAAGCAGTTTTCTAACTCAGTTGTTGTACCACGGTGGCTCTTTTCCATCTCTTATGATCTTGCTTGGCACATACTTATCTAACACATATTGTATGATGGTTTTGAACTTTTTCCACTGATCCTCAACACTATCTATACTTGAGACAAAACTTTTGTGTTGAGCCATCAGGTACTCTGAAATCTGCTTTTTGTCACTTTTGCTAAACAGAAAAATCTTCCTACCTTTTTTAATATTTCTATTTATGGCTGAAATCATCGATGCAGCAACCGCTTTATGATTGCTGATTCCCTGTTCTGTGTTAACTGTTTCAAATAGTTTGGGTCTGTTTGTCACCAGAAGGTCTAATATGTTATTGCCACGAGTCGATTCTCTGTTTAACTGCTCAAGTTAGTTTTCAGATAAAGCACTTAAAAATTTCACTGGATTCTTTGTCCCTGCCACCCATTATGAACGTTTGAGTCTCCCAGTCTATATCCGGCAAATTAAAATCTCCACCCAGAACTATAATATGATGGGGAAATCTACTCGAAATATTTTCCAAATTATACTTCAGGTGCTCAACCACAACAGCTGCTGAGCCAGGGGGCCTATCCAATTACCATGTCTGAGCCTGCTTTAACCATGACCTTCACCCAAATTATTTCACATTTCGGATCTCCGTCAATTTCCTTCGATATTATTGCACTTCTTATTGCTATAAACATGCCTTCCCCTTCACTGTCCAGCCTGTCTCTGCAGTATACATTCCAATCTGAGTTCAGAATTTCGTTACTGTTTACGTCTGGTTTCAGCCAATTTTCTGTCCCTAGTACTATGTGGGCATTGTGACCATTTATTAATGAGACGCTCCTGCAGTTTACTATTAGCAGATTAATATTGTTATTCCCTGTTGCATTTTGCCTACTCCTACCTTGCCACGTCTCAGGAGGCGTCTTGTCGGGCCTCAAGAGGGAATTCTCTAACCTAAAAAACCCACATGTGCACTCCACACGTACTCCACTATCCTTGTAGCTGCTTCCCGTGTAGTGCACACCTGACCTATTCAGGGGGACCCAACATTTCTCCACCCGATAGCAGAGGTCGAGAAATTTGCACTCCAGATCTCCGCAGAATCGTCTGAGCCTCTGGTTTAAGCCTTCCACTCAGCTCCAAACCAGAGGACCGCGATCGGTTCTGGGAACGATACTACAAATAGTTAGCTCAGATTCCACCCCACGAGCGAGGCTTTCTGCCTTCACCAACTCCATCACCCACCTGGAGTCATTGGTGCCGACATGAGCAACTATTTGCAGTCAGGTGCACCCAGTGCTCTCTATCACCACCGGCAGGGCTTCCTCCACATCTCGGATGAGACCCCCCAGCAAGCAGTCAGAGTGAACATTGGCCTTCTTCCCCAACCTTTCCGCTATTTCCCTAAGGGGCTCCATCACCCGCCTAATGTTGGAGCTCCCAATCACTAATAATCCCCTCCCCCCGTGTGCCTGCTCGGACCTTGCTGAAGGAGCAGCCACATGTCCACTCACAGGCAGAGTGGGCGATGCTACACGGCCAGCCTCCACATTGACCCTCCGCCTCGTGTGCCACGAACGCCACTGAAACCGCCACTCCCCTTGGGGAGAGGGTGGCCCAACCGCGCCCGGTACCCACGAAGATTTCTCGACAGCAGGGACAGTGGATGAAGCATGTAACACCTGGGGTGTACCATGCGATGCACCAGACTCCCCACTGCTGCTACACTCCGAGGCAGCAGTCTGAAGATGGCTGACCAAGGCCATCAACACGTTCAGCTGTTCGCGAACAGTGGCCAGCTCCTCCTGCGTCCATACACAGCAGTCACACATCCTATCCATCCTAAGAAATCAATTTACTATAGAGAGTTAATCAACTTTTAACTAGACTGCTAATTCACTAAAGGCAGCTGATAGTTGACTAAACTGTGGTTACTAGCCACTTCTTGTTGAAAACAATGAAAATAGCACTACCTGTCTCTGGACTGTATTCAGAACAAACACTAGACTACTGGCACTGTGGCTGACTAAAGGGACTCTGACTGTATTCAAAACAAACACGAAATCTATGGAACACTATTACTAGCACTCAACAATTAAAGCTTCCTAAAAGCAAAAACACAAAGAAGAAGAAGTGACAAGTAAGAAAAATACAGTTAATACTTAAATTAACATAGCTCGCTGCACAGCAGACGTGAAGCAGACGGCAGTTATGACGACCCTGACACTACAACAAACGAACAGTGTACTCACCTTATCAGCAGCAGGAAATCAAAGTGCTCTCTCACTGACAGTCTAACTGACACTGAGCTGTTCTAACCAAACAAACAAAAGCCTGTATGATACAACGGTCAATAGCAACGGCGGTACTGTACACTACGCTGTTATTGAAATAAAAGGTTGTGCCTAGTAAGCATTCAGACAAGCAAGAAATTACAAAAATAAACTATTAACTACACAGATAACTGAAAATAAGTCGCTCCTGTTTGAAGTTCGTAAAAATATGTAACAAGCAAACGGTGTTCTCGCCTTATTAGTAGCAGGAACTAGCGGTGCGCTCTCGCTGACGGTCTGTCCGACACTCAAATCTGACTATACCAATCATACCAAATACTTACTCAGTGCTCAAAAGTGCAGCTCAGTATTTACTTCTTATGTTCATTGTGTAAAGGATAACCATTTCATGTGCTGAGGTTTACAGAATTGTGTCATCAATATGATATATGATGTATAATAAGTGTAAAACAATGTTTACATAAGTAACAAACATGCATAAAAATGTCAATGTAATTCAGGTGTTTGACACTTTCATGGGTAGTCAATGCTCACAGTAGTTAGGTTTCAACCCCTTGATTATTTGGTAGTATTCAACCTTAATTCAGCATCGTGATATGTGATGTACTGCAATGGTTTTGTTCTTCATGTACTTTTACACTTTCACATGTATTGTAAACTTACAGCTATATTTACCTGCAGTGCAGTCCCTTCTTATGTTTGTATGGTACCTAACACTCTACAAGCATTTATCTTTCTTCACTTTAGGATGTGTCGAAGCATTGTTCCCTGGAAGAAAAAACTTAGTACTAACTTAAAACTAAATCTTCATAGATAAGTGTATGGTGGCTCAATGACTACTCATACTCTCTTCATTTATTAAACCATGTATTCATTCACTTCAGTGTGCAGCCCTGTTGTCACAAAACTTATTTCAGCTCGTGTGCTTCTCTACTTACCTTATAAATCTGAAAGATAAAGTGTATTAGGGGCATGGTGCGACTTCTTATTCAGTTTTCCACTTATTTATCTTCAGCAAGACTTTTTCGGCCTATCAAGTATGATTAGTGGCTTCACCTTCAATACTTAACTTCGTAAATGTTGTACATATACAGTAAAACTTCATTTATAAATTTTCGTTTTCTCACTTATACATTTTTTTATCTAATGTTCCGGCAAAATATCCACAGTGTGAACAAGTGAAGATGCAGTGTTTCAGAGTGGGTTGTTGGGAATTGGATTGGTAAGGCCGATATTGGTCTATAATAAAATTTGATAGTGTAATAAGGAACCTTAGAATGGGGTAAAGTGGATCACACAGGGTAAAGTGGATTAAAGACACATTACTGTACTAAATCACTGCCATCTAGGTGAGACATACATAGAAGGCTGTGACCTATTTGTTACCTGTGTCATAAGCAGGGTGGGAAATGAAGAGTGTGACAATCATCAGCAATCATTATATTAGTGTAGATTAAAGATTTGTGATTTCAATGAAAACAAACTGTTGCAGTGCCCACAGGTTAGTAGCTGCTTCTATTTTTCAGCTGAATTCTATCAGACCAATACTACATCTACAATGTATGTGAAACTCACTCTCTTAGCATAGGTTATTTTTTAGTTATTGTGACAAACATGACTTTTTTGTAATTCCAGGGGTAAAGAGGATCATACCCCAAAAATACATAAAGCAGCTTGGAGCAAAAGGGAAAAGAAATTATAATGAAGCTTATTTGTGTGAAGCAGTGAAAAAAGTAAAGAACAATGAAATAACTCTGCGAAAATCTTCTGAAATATATGCTGTGCCTTATACTACACTTAAGATGGTGATAAATTAATGAAATATGGAAGACCGACTGTGTTAAGTGAAAACAAGGAGAAATGTCTTGAGGAAGGTCTCCTTCTATGTGCACATTGGGCGTTTCCACTTGGAAGTACAGACATTAGAATTGCAGTACAGCAGTATCTAAACAGGAAGGGAGTAATAGAGTCATGATTTACAGACAATATGCCAGGTGTGAACTGGTTTCAGTCATTTATGTCACAGAACTGTGAACTGGCTGTGAAATGTTCAGAGAAAATTAAGAGAGCAAGATCTGGGATATCACAGGAAGTTATTGTATCTTATTTTAGACAGCTAGAGAACTCTTTAGGAGTTCCATTGTCTCACATTATAAATTATGATGAGACAAATTTTACATATGACCCAGGAGCAGTCAAAGTAGTTGTGAAGAGGGGTGTAAAACATCCTGAGAGAATTGTGGACCGGAGCAAAAGTAACACCAGCATCATGGTTGCTGCAGCAGCAGATGGACATGTTCTTCCCCCTTATGTGGCATATAAGGCAAAACACACTTACTCAGGATGGACTAAAGGTGGAATTAGTGGTGCTGCATACAACTGAAACTCCAGTGGATGGTTTTATGTAGACATTTTCTGTGAGTGGTTCTCCACAATAATCATGCCATATTGCAGGCAGCTTAATGGTCCAAACGTGCTTATTGGTGACAATCTCTCAAGTCATTTAACATTATAAGTTACCCAAGATTATGAAGCTAACAACATTTGCTTTGTCTTACTTCCAAATAACTCAACTCACATATGCCAGCCTCTGGATGTGGCATATTTTTGTCCTTTAAAGAGAGCATGGCGAAAGTTCTTGGTGTGTGGAAGATGAAAAACAGGGGACCACTTCCTAAAACAGAATTTCCTAGATTGCTGAAATCCGCATTCGAAGCCATAAATTCTACTTCAGCAGATAATGTGAAATTGGGTTTTAAGGCTTGTGGCATAATCTCTCTAGATACACAGGAAGTTCTGCGCAAACTGCCTCAAACATGTAGAACATCCATTGCAGATGTGGAAAAGCCTTGGACAGACTCCGTTATTGAGCACTTGAAGAAAACTTGTGAAAGTGAAATACCAGCAAGCTCTCATAAAGTTGGGAAACAACTCAACATTTTGCCAGGAAAAAGTGTCCAATGCAAAGATTTGATTGTTACAGATGAGGCAAAGAGAGCAGTTAATGATGCTCATAATGAGGGATGTCATGGAAGCAGAAGGGAGCGGATTTTCTGAAGTGCATTATGACAAAGGTGTTCATGTCCTCATTCCCTTCAATACTGAAAAAAAGAGATAGATGTTATATAGGAAAAATTATGGAAACAGATAAAGACACTGCTATGGTCAGTTTTTTAAGGAAAAAAGGCGGCAAAAAAGAGACACATTTTGTGTATCCTGATGTTGCTGACATTCAAACAGTTTCCTTATCAAACATTATTTGTAAGGTAAAGGTGAAAGATCTAAGGAGGGGTTGGTATGCAGTCTCAGATATTAATATGAACAATGAGAAGTAGATAGAATTTCCATATGTGACATGATAACATTTTTATGACGTTGGTTTTGTGTCCAAGTTCTTAAAAGTAGTACTCATTTAACTGTATCTTCAATTGTAATTTTTATGTTAAATGTCTTTTTTAAAACATATACCATACACCATTATTTCATCTGAAAAGAAATACAGTGGTCCACTTTCCACCTTGAATAGGGGAAAGTGGTTTAACTATGAATATATATAGACGATCCACATTACCCCAAGTACTGGGGTAGAGCGGATCAGATTTGCATAATTTTTCTCTTCGTAACCATGTTCTGTAAAAATATAATGTTAGAGGAATCTGAAAGATGATAAATACCTGACAATTCTCTGTCGGATTATCATCAATCATTTAAGTCCTCTTTTCTTAAATAAAGATCAATTTTTGATCCGCTTTACCCCATTTTACAGAACTTTGTCAAAGTTAGGCACTTGTCAAATTTTCTTTGATCAAATCTAGGACATCACCTTATATTTGATCAAAGGAAGCATTCATCTTATGTTTACTGCATGGAGAAATCAACAGCTTGAGTGCTAGCATTGCTGCGACTGTCTGACACACAATGTTTATCAGCATGACTCCCAAATTTACATGGTGCAATGCATATGTAATGAAATTGATAGAAATATTCTTGACAGATGAAGCACTGTGTAGTTTATGATGCCCCAAATACAAAAACAGGATAAAAAGCGAGAGCTATAAAAAAAATTGCGGATGCTATTCGCCGAGAAGTACGGCCAGGAGATACCCCCGGTGGTGTAGTGTGCTGATGTTGGAAATGACAATTCATTTCACCATGGACCGCCCCCCCTCCCCCTTCCCCCTGGTAGCTGAGTGGCCAGTGCAACAGAATGTCAACCTTAAGGGCCCAGGTTCGATTCCTGGCTGGGTCGGAGATTTTCTTCACTCAGGGACTGGATGTTGCGTTGTCCTAATCATAATCATCATTTCATTCCCATTGACATGCAAGTTGCTGAAGAGGAGTCAAATCAAAAGACTTGCAGCCGGCGAACGGCCTACCCGATGGTAGGCCCTAGTCACATGACATTTATTTATTTATTTCACCGCGAAGTAAATAATTATATCTGTTCTTTCCCTATGGTTGACACATTCTTGTATGTACCCTTGTCCGCTCAGTAAATTAGTTATACTTGTAAAGCGAACACTTCGTAACAAAACATTTGCATTACATGATGATGGTGTTACCAACATCAGCACACTACACCGCCGATGCTGTAAGTAAAACTGAACTGCAGAGAATAGTATTAAGTCATCGTCAACCATTATGAAGGAACGTTGACAAAATATTTCATGACAGTGTAATACCCCCTTTTCCGCCACGTCAAAGATCATTGTCAAAGAAAATTTGATGATGTAATACTGGCCTGCACTCCATCTATTAACATGGTACCATGGTTGCCAACTAAGCATCACTTTGTTGCAAGCATCCGAGTCCAACTAACACTTAATTTTTAATGGCAGACTTGAGATTGTTTTATGGATTGACAGATACGCAACAACAGATAAACTGCAATAACAGAATCATCACAAAAGCCAAATGTTATACGGAGACTGTACAGTATTGGGAAGTACAGTATAATGAATGAAGCTTACTATTATGGTAATGCTGATAGCCATAGGGAAGGTTGGTGGTAGGTGCAGCACTCATTTGTTTTTCCGAAATTACACGACTTCTGCTGAACTAGGACACAAGTGGACAAGAATTGTTGCATATGATTAACAATAATGGGAGTGAGAAGCTCCCCCCCCCCCCCCCCCCTCTACTAACGACAGGGAAATTTGCCAAGACCCTTTGTTTTAAGAACATTGTCACGTTTCCCACAAGATACACTAGTAGCAAGAAATCATGGATTACGACAGAAGTTTTCGAAAGCTTGCTTTGAAGTATCGATGCAAAAATGGGTGCAGCAGGCCTGAAGATTTTATTGTTCATAGACAGGTGTGCAGCACATCCTCCCATTACTTCCTATTTGAGAAATGTGACCATGGAATTCTTTCCAGTGAATATCACGAGTGAGCTCCAGCCACTTGACCTTAGAGTAATACATAATTTCAAGTTGCATTATTGCAAAATGCTCGTGCGGCATACCATCAGGTGTGTAAACATAAAAAAAGGAAGAAATGAAAATAAACATTTTACAGGTAAGATTTTTACTTGCCATTTATTTCATGTTGTTTTACTGGAGCCAAAGAACACTTCGAGAAATTATTAATGAATTTGTTTTTTCTGATAGGCGATGCACTACATTGCAGGTTCATGGCACAGAATTTCAGATGATACCATTCGGAACTGTTTCTGAAAAGCCAGATTTGGAAATGAAGTCCATGATCATGGTAGAAATGATTATACTGATGATATTTACCCCTAATGATGAAGAATGGAATCGACTTGAAGAGCAGGCATTTGAGGGTTATGTGAGGGTTACGTGAACGTTGATGGAAACCTCGTCACTACAGAATCCATTACTATCACCGAGATAGTTCAGTGTGCATCGTGGGACCTGGATGAGGAAGAAACTGACAATGAGGATGACACAGAAGAGCCTCAGCATTCCTCCATGATGTTTAATGATGCAGTAAATGTGTTAGAAATAATTAAACAATTTGTGATGCACCACAATGTTTCTGACAAAATAGTAACAGAGTTATCCCGTTTTGAGGGTACAGTGTCAGCTATTGCAGCGTCAAAGAAAAAATGAGCAAAAATTGCAGCCTTTTTTATGAAATGACGTTTTATTCTGTGTAGAGGTTTAAATTTTTCTTTATATCTTTGTTAAATATGGTACCTTGCAAGCCTATATCACATTTTGTAGAACGTAACTTTTTATTTACTGGATTTTTCATTTGTGTTTACCAATTAATTTGATAGTATGGTGCTATATTTCATATGTAAGTTTTTCACACTTACACTTTTTTTTTCCTGTAGTCCATTGAAAAATGTATCAATAAAGTTTTACTATATAGATATAATGTATATAGTAGCGTAGCTTAAGTAAATATCTCGTAGTTTAGTGTACCTTTCCTGTCTATACAATCCCTTAGCTTATCTTTGTATGTGTGTATTCTGTAGATAGTCGTAGTTGCAGTATAGACTCTTCGTTAATTTTCTTTGTCTCTGTTTATTCGATAAGTTTTACAAATGTTAGTGTGGGCTGTAGCTCATCAGGTTTGTTTGTTTTAGGTGCTCCAACACTTCCAGCTGTTCCTGTCTGGCGTGCCCGCACTTTTGGTTTGTTGACGAGCTTGCTTCCCAATGTGCATATGTTGTGTCACACTGATACCACTTGCATTGTGGCGAGTTGTGTATTGCATTGCACACTACCGTGCACTTCGCAAGTTCATTTATTTGTTTACAACTGGTCTATGCACAAGGCAAAGCATTGTATTTAGAGTATTGTTGTCTCTAGACTTCTAGTTCTTCCTTGTTACAACGACTCATCGTTTACACATTTGACATATAAGATAACATACAAACAAGAATTTTCCTTAACAACTAACAACATAAATTCTGGAATGTAACTTTCCAGCAGCCTAAATTTAGTATTATTAGACATAAGTGCACCTTACAGGGTATACAGCCCTTCTTTCAATATATCAACATTTTCAAGTCTTAGTGTGGGTAAAGGCTCTTGTCTTTACCTGTGTTCATATGTACCAATCTGTATGCTCCTGGGTAGGGGATTTTAGTAATTATGTATGGTCCGGTGTATAGTAATTGCCACTTAGGGTTCAGTTTTCCAATTTTTGTGGATTTGCAATGTGTTCAAAGTAACACTTTTTGACCCATACAAAATTGTGTTGTATGTTTCAGCTTTGTGTCAAAAATTCTTTTCCTGTATGTAGCCCAGTTTTCAAGGTTGATTATTGCTTGTCATATTTTATCATCCAGTGATAATTTCTGTATCAGTATCTTGGGCAAACAGAACAAAACAGAACACCTTTGTGAATAGTGAAAAAGCTTTTTAACTTTTCATCACCATTTTGCATAAATTTCGCTCATAATCTCACTCCAGCATGTGTCTCACTGCTGTAATTGCTCCATGTATTTACACATTTGAACATAGTACGGTCAAAGTGTTTTGCCTTCCATCATCAACATAGCTCTTATTTCACCTTCCCGCTCTAAAAGATCATTAAATTCCTCTAAGCTTGTGGTAATCGAGAAAGAGCACAAGCTATTTTGTTCTGGTTTCTGTTTATGTACACTATTTCAAAAATTGAATTCTTGAAGATACATTACACAACTTGGCTATCTGTTGGAGTAGCAATTTACAAGTTAATAAAAACAACAAGGACTGATGGTCACAGTATACTTTTGTGTATGTACCCAAAAGGAAATATTCAAACTTTTTAAAAGACCAAACTACAGCCAAACCCTCCAACTCTGTTACTGAATATGAACATTCAGCTTTGGATAAGATGTGTCTGGTGAAGCTGATTATTTTAGGGATGAGTTTTCCCTCTTATTCTACCATTTGAAAAAGGCATGCACCCACACCTTGAGAAAACATGTCGGTGCATAATCAAAAATCCTTCTTTATGTCTGGTTGAGAAAGAATATTAGTATTTAATAAGGCTTGCTCAATGTTCTTGAAATCAGTTTGACATTGCTTGTCTCATAACCAAGGTCTGTTTTTCCAGAGACGACTGAGTAAAGCATCACTGTTAATAAGTTGGTTATGGATGAATTTCCTGAAAAATTAGACTAGACTTAAGTATGCCTTTAATTGCCTCTTGCTTTGAGGAACAGGACAGTTCCCAATGGCATAAAGTTTTTTTAGGATCTGGCAGTATGCCTTCTGAAGAGATTACATATCCCAAACATTATACCTTTTCTTGTCTGAAATCAGATTCCTTGAGATTTGCTGTTTCTCCATGTGCAGAAAAGCAGTTCAATACTTGTTCAATTAATCTCAAGTGTTCTACCCAGGTGGTGCAGTAACTAAAACGTCGTCCACATATACTGTTACCTTACTCAAAAGTTCAGGTCTTAGCACTTTCTCCAGAGCAGAGGTAAATACACCTGCACTTAGGTTCAATCCAAACAGTAATACTTGAAATTCAAACTCCTGCCCCCACATAAGAAGGCAGTATACTTCTGACTTTCTTCATGTAGTTTTATTTGCCAATAAGAGGAGTGGAGATCAATTACAGTAAGAAATTTAGCATCATAGAATTTCATAAGCTGTTTCCCTAAATTGTCTGGACATGTTTTTACTGGTACCAATAATCCTATTAATGTTACATGCATTCAGGACTAAGTGCACCTTGCCATCTGGCTTACTCACAGCCAAAATAGGACTACAATGAGGAGAAAATGATGGTTGTATTAAGCCCCATTCAAGCAGCCTGTTAATCTCTTTTCTTATTGCTTCCCTCTTTGTCCATGGGATAGGGTATGAAATAGAACAAAAAGTTTCATGAGGATATGCTTCCATTTTGTACACAAAATCCTTAATGATGCCTGATCTATCAAATACATGTATACAAGCAAGGATCAGTTCCCTAAGTTCTGCTTGCTGTTCTTGAGACAAGCGCTTTGATTCACTTACCTACATGTTTTGTGTCGATGTTTATGTCTTATGCTGCCAACTATTCGTTGTTGTATGTGTTGATAAACATGACTATGGAATTCACCAATTGAACCTCAAAGTCATGGGTAATCTCAGTTTTACATATATCAGTACTTCCATTGATTAGGTCTATTGCAAATAATTGGTTATTTACTGTGAAATGACATTGGCCCTTGCCTATATCAATTTTTACTTGTTATGTCCTAAATGTATCCATACCAATTAAACAGTCAACCACCAAAAAATTGTATCATACAGAAAACTGTCCTAACTGGATGGGAATTAAAGCTTGTATTTTGACTTCTTTCGATTTACGACCAATCATAGTTTGTACCTTGCAATTTTGCACTTGCAGTGTGGGTATATGCCCACGTTTCTTCAATTCTTGAAAGAATACTTGTGACATCAAATTAGTCATAGCACCTGTGTCACGCACAGTGGGTACGTTAAGGTCAAATATTTTGGCTTTAATAGTAGCTTGTACCTTGCATCTTTCAAGTTTTCCTGTGTATCCTCATTACTTTGATACAGATCATCTTTTGCATCGACAGGTGCCAACTCTTCCATGGTGCCTGAGGGAGCCCAAGCTCCCTCAAAAATTCGTTTGGAGGGGTGGGGTGGGGGGGGGGGGGGGGGCAGATTGGTTATATTATGCTTTGTAAAATCACAGAATTATGTTGGAATTTTTTATTTTCCTTGTTTGATGATAGTTACTTTTTAAAATACATTCAGTAATGAGTTGAAATAAATAATTATTATGGTAGTAAGCAGGTTAACTGAAAACATGTGATGTGAAT
Source organism: Schistocerca piceifrons (assembly GCF_021461385.2). Taxonomy (NCBI): domain Eukaryota; kingdom Metazoa; phylum Arthropoda; class Insecta; order Orthoptera; family Acrididae; genus Schistocerca; species Schistocerca piceifrons. Next base: position 759,770,070 of record NC_060138.1, read on the forward strand.
CAAGATAGTGCTATAGTCCTGCAGGCACACTTGGAATTTGTCCCTGTGCGTGAACCTTTGGGTAAATTCTGGCACCGGGCGGGCCAGTGCTGTGGCCGCGGCGACATCAAAAGGACTGGAGCAGAAGCACCTGGAACCCTCCACCTCACGTCACCTTGACGCTTTGAGACATCACGATGCCGCAGTTATATAAAGCCAACCCTGATGTCGCAGTCATTCAGTGTGGATAGTTTCATTCAGTGCATGCTGCATACGTGTTTAGTGTTCCAACTTTAGTGTCTAGTGAACTATCTTATATGACTATATTTTATTTGTTTACTTTAGTCTCTTAGTGTATTGTGAGTGAAGTTTGCAGTGGAAAAATTTGTTACCAAAAATGCGCATTTGGAAGTTGATGATACTGCAAGTCAACCTCCAACAATTATTGGGTTGTCAATTGCTTCATTGTCTTCAGGTGAGAACCATTCACAGCTGAAACCTGAACAATCCGGTAAGGGAAGATCATTTCAGAAGTCTTGGTTGATCAAATATACATGCCTAGAATATGAAGCATCTACTGAAAAAGTTTTTTGCAATACCTGCAAAGAGGCAGATGCTAAAAATCTAATACAATTTTCTTCAAAAAAAAAAAAAAAAAAAAAAAAAAGAAAAAAAGAAGATGCATTTACTTCTGTAGGGTTTTCTAACTGGAAAACGGTTTTGGAAAAATTCCATCTTCATGAAAATATGTTCACTTATAAAGAAGGTGTTCTGATACTAAATTCTATCAGTAACCAAAGTTTGGCCTCCCAATTGAATGAACAGTTAGATAGTGATATGAAGAAACGCCATTTAGCTCTTGAGACAATTTTTACTGCCATGCAATTTCTATGCCAACAAGGATTAGCAATTAGAGGGCATGGAGATGTAAACTCAAATTTTTTTCAATTGTTGGAACTCTGAAAGAATGACATACCTGAGTTTAAAGATTGGTTAGGGCGTTCAGGGTATAAGTGGATGTCCCACAATACTCAAAACCAGATCATTGATCTACTAGGAAAGTCTGTGTTGAGAAAGGTATTGGCTTCAGTCAAGAAGACTGAACATTTTTCTGTCATGGTTCATGAAACAAGTGATTCTTTGATTCATAAACAAGTGTCATTTTGTATTCGTACTGTCGATGATCCCTTAATCATCAACGAAGACTTTATTGGCTTATACGAGACCCCCAACACTGAATCACAAACTCTGTTTAGCATTTTAAAAGGCCTTTTTGCTTGTCTTGATTTGTCAATGGATAACTTAAGAGGACAGTGCTAAGATGGTGCCTCGAATATGAGAGGTAATTCCAAAGGACTAAAAAAGTTAGTTTTGGATATACAACCAAAAGCATGTTATGTGCACTGCACTGTTCACAGTTTAGACTTAGCAGCTGTAGACAGTCTCCGCCATCTTAATCTATGAGGAATATTATGGCTTTAGCCAAGGACTTAATAAATGTTGCAGGGGAACCCAACAAAAGGATGGGACTTTTCAGAAGCATACGCTGTGGGAGCACCAATGACCAAGCTGGTCCACGACCCCTTTGCCTGACCCAATGGACTACATGAGCTTCAAGTATCTTGAGAATATTGAAAAACTTTGAAGAACTTCTAGTGTTTTTTGAAACATTTTCTGCAGAGGACAAAACAGAGACTGGTTACAAATGTGCAGGTTACTTTGAGTCAATGTTACAATTCAAGACTTATTTCTTTTTACATCTTTACAGCCATGCAATGAACCCAGTAGAGGATGTCAATGAAAAAATTCAATGCCCTCATCTAAGTGTTGCTGATCTGAAAAAAATTTGTATATTGAATGGAAGGCGTGATATTTTCGTACACTTTTGGGAATTGTGTTGAGAAGTGAAACCTTCACAAGCTCATGATCCTTTGCTTCCTTGGAATTGAAGTATACCAAAGAAGTATGAAAACAAAAAAATAAGCTCCCCATACACTTTCAAAATCCCAAAGGAATACTACAAAGCTATTTACGTTGAAGTTTGTGAAACAGTACAATCTTACATTACTGAGTGGTTTGCTTCAACTGGACTCACACAGGTAATTGCAGTCGAACAAAAGTGCTTGCTTTTAGTAAACAGCTAGGCAGTACCCATGGTCAATGCATCTGCAGTGATGAGCAGTCCCTCTCCAAATATACCGAGGGTCTCACTGAAGCCTTCACTGACCGTAATTATCCTCCCAACCTTGTACAAAAACAAATCTCCTGTGACTTATCTTTCCAGACTCCCACCACCTCCCAAAGTTCCACAGTCCGGCCACAGAGAAGAATTCCTCTCGTAACTCAGTACCATCCGGGACTGGAGCAACTGAATTACATTCTCTGCCAGGGTTTCGATTACCTCTCGTCATGCCCTGAAATGAGAAATGTCCTGCCCTCTGTCCTTCCCACCCCTCCTACAGTGGTATTCTGCCGTCCAATGACCCTTCACAATATACTCTTCCATCCTCACACAACCCCTGCTCCCAATCCCGTACCTCATGGCTCATACCCCTGTAACAGACCTAGATGCAAGACCTGTCCCATACATCCTCCTACCACAGCCTACTCCAGTCCAGTAACTAACATCACCTGTCCCATCAAAGGCAGGGCTATCTGTGAAACCAGTCATGTGATTCACAAGCTAAGCTGCAACTACTGTGCTGCATTCTATGTAGGCATGACAACCAACATGCTGTCTGTCCGCATGAGTGGCCACCGACAAACTGTGGTCAAAAAACAAGTGGACCACCCTGTTGCTGAACACGCTGCCAACATAGGCCTCAATCTTTGTTATTCAATGTCCTCACCCCATCCAGCCCCATCACTGTTCCCATTCCAGCACTACACAGCCGTCATTTCACCGTCACACCCAGTCATTTAATTTCTTTTTATTTAGGGCAAGACCCCTAGTATGCCCCCCCCCCCCCCCCCCCAATATTTTTTATAAGTCGGTGCCCCTGTTCACATCACTACTTTGATCATATCTGATGAAGCAAGTGTTGATCAAACTCGTGTCCCCACTCTCCTCCCAGGTCACAGAACAGGCGGCCTGCCATTACCGGTTCAAGTTTTCCAGTGTCGCGTTGGCATCAGTCTCTGGGTTAGGCGTAACTTCTGCTATTTGAACTGTTGGTGTTTGATTACTCCAGCTAGTATCCTGTGAGGCTATCAACTGAAATTCTCTTTGGCTTTGTGTGTGATTCAGCTTATACGTGTTACTTTGCTGGCGGAATTCCACTGTCTGTGGATTATTCAGCTGTCTGGTATTATTTTGTGTTTGCCAAGTGATCAGCTGATTATTGCCTGTAGCATGTGTCTGTACATATTCTACAGGCTGGCCATACACTACTTGCCCATTGTAGTTGTTTTTGTTAAATTTTTGCCCATTTCTTTCATATCTGCCCTTGAATTTATGGCTTTTGTCATTGCCATTTTGATTACCATTACCATAGGTCTGTGTGGGGTATGGTTGCCATCTGTATTGTACTCTGAATCCATTGTTCACTTGTTGGTCAGTAAATCTCTGTGGCACTATCTGCATATTAACAGGCTTGGTTTATACTGGTCTCTCTTCATATATCAAATATATGGGACCAGTGCAGACAGAAAGTATTTGGTGTTGTGTTCCAGAATGATAATGAGTTTTTCCCTAATGCCTAATGTGGGCAGCTGGATGGCTCTTCAACATTTTCAGCATATCTATTTGAGATACCAGGCTCGTTCAATATCTGGTTTTATTCAAATATTTTTCAAAATAGCCCCTTAAGGTTCCATGTTAGCTATTGAGTGTAGCTGGGTTGAATACTTCACATCTGATCCTCTCTTGTACAGCCTCAGACCAATATTTATCCAGAGAGGCTCTCTCATACTATTCATAGTAGTGGTAACATTCCGCCATGTCCGTAGCCCATAGCAGAATGTCACCCTGTTTGTATCCAACAACAAATCTAATTTTCTGGTCTTGGTCCAGGTACGAGGTAAAACATTTCGAAATGCTCTGATAAAGACCATGGGATTTGTTCTTTTCCTTTCAGAGGTAAATACTGGAAATTATCAATGTCTAAGTAATCCTTCATCTGCAAATAATGTTGGCAAACATTCTGTGCTGTTAGTGACAGGCTTGTTTCTGTTCGCTTGTGGCGTAGCCCATGGCAACTGTACTTGCTCGACAGTTACAGCAAGTGTTGTTGTGTTCTGCAACCTTCATTATTTTTCTTCAATGGGCTAGCCACATATTGTGGGTAGGCAGTGAAAGTATCTAACTTCTCTAAAAGCATGGCTTTGTTTTTTGTCAAGTGTTGTTTTGTAATGTCAGTAGTTTTAGCAGTACTGCCTCATAACCTTTCCTTCCTTTAAACCTGAATCTATTTTAGCTATAAATTGATTTTCTTTCTCTTTTTAGAGCTGCTTCTACTGTATCTACATAAATCTTGCACTCTGACACTACCTTTTCAGTAAGGGTGCTGCCTCTATCCAGCATTCCAACTTCAGCTTTTTCAGTTATTTCCTTTACATCTACACATATCTTATCTCTCTGTTCTTTGGCAAATTTTGACTCTTAACTTAACTGGTCCACTCTTAGACTTAACTTTTGTAGTTCTGTAGGTAAGTTTTTGCACACATCTTGCAGCTTGCTGACTGTGTCCATCACATTTTTTACTGGTGCATCCACTTGGGATTGCGCCTCCTGAATTTGGGAATATGCTTCACTAAGGTTTTGTAATTCACCTGCAAGTTGTTCCTGTTTATCATCTACGGATGATACTCTTTCTGTTAACGTATTTATATTGCAGGATATGTCGGTAATTATTTCTTGTTTTAGTTGTTTACCTAACTCTGTCAACTTTTCAGATAGTTCATCAGATAATCCAGCGAGTGTAGTTTAGCTCACCTCATTGAACTGCTGACTGATACTATTCTTCAAATTGTTAAATGTCTGCGTTTGCTCTGTAAACTGTTGCCCTATATTTTCCTGATGTTTTGTGAACTGCTGTGTCATACCTTAAGTTGTTGTGTTACACTTTCCTTAAATTCCTGTTGCTTTATAAACTGTTGTGTTATTTGCTGCAGGAGTTGTGTCAAATTGTGTGTCTCACTAGTATTTACATTGTTTATATTAACGGTTTCCTGTTCTTGCATTTGCAACATCGTGAGCAAGTAATTAAAGGAATTTTAGCTGTTGCACTCTTCAGTTTTACTATCTGAAAAAATGTTCCCCAGTGAGAACAGAGAAAGTGTCTCATCAAGCATCATAAAAGTGACATCATGATTAGTTATATTACCAGTGTCATCATTTATTGATAGTGGGATGACAGTCTCATTGTTTAGGTTGCCATTGGCCAGTTCACGAGTTGGCACATTACCTTCAGCTGTTGCCAAGCTCGGATTTCCAACATCTTGGCATATTGCATTTTGTAATGAATTTTCAACAATGATCATTTCCTTCGACTCCCTTGTGAATAGTTTTTAAGAATATTATCAAAAAAAAAATTTTCAAAAATGAAATTTTGTCACTTTTTAATTAAAGTAGGTTTAGCTGTATATTCACTAATGAACCTGATTATTATCTGACACAGTCTCATAGCATTTAAATGACTAATCTTGCACTTTACTGATGACTTAGTACAAATTTTCATCTTTTCTGTAGAAATACACATTCTGTAAAAGATATGAAATGGAAGAAAAAGAGATTATCTACTGCCAGAGAGATGACGATGCCAAGTGCGGTCATATATGCATACAGCAAGCAGCTTCCTACATTTACCATTGAACTCAGCATCCCGGGTTCATCTCATTTGTAGGCAGAATTTAATTTTAATTTGCTCCTTCAATAGTTTTCTCATTCCCAATCCCATGGACATGTCACAAATACATTGAAAGTTTCATTAGTTCCATGTAATGATAATATGAATCATTTATCTCAAAAATTTGTATCTCAACAATTGAAAGGTCTGTTCGTATTTCACTTGGCGCCATCCTATAAATGGTCGCCATTGAATATTTATTTATTTCATTTGTGTTCTGTAGACCCGTTAGCGATAAATCGCTTGGGAGTAGAACGTGTCATTTACATTGATTTGAGACATTTGTTTATAATAATAGGTTGTACAGTGAATAATATATTACATAGAAAAAAATCTTTACAAGAATTGTTTTTTGTAAAAAGTTACAAATGACATTGAACAGACTTACAATAGATCAAAATCAATTCACATATTCTCATACATAAATTCGTCCAGTGAGTAAATGGTTTTACTTAGAAGATATGTTTAAGTTGATCTTTAAAAGTAGGTGTATCAGTAACTGGCATTTTTATTACCTGAGGGAGAGCATTAAATATTTTTATGCAAGAGTAGTGTACTCCTTTTTGTACCATACTTAGATTCTTTTGTTCAAGATGTAGATCAATTTTTACCCTAGTATCATAGTTATGATACATGCTATTCGTTTCACAAAGGGAATGATTTTTACACAAAAACACATGAGAGAGAAAATGTACCGAGATACTTTTGTGAGTATTCTCAGCTCTTGGAAGAGTTTGCTGCAGGAATGTCTGTAATTGACACCACACAGAATCCTAATGACTCATTTCTGGGCTATCAGGATTTTGTTTGCCTTTGGCTGGTTTCCCCAGAATATAATTCCATAGGCCATCAGAGCATGAAAATAACCAAAATAGGCAGCTTTCAAAGTATTTAAGTCACTGAAGGAAGCAATCGCATGAATAGCGTAAATTGCTGGGCTTAGTTTTTTATATAGGTAAGGAATGTGTAAGGACAAGTTTAGATTGCTATTAACAAGTAGACCCAGGAACTTTGTTGACTCCACTCTTGCTAAATTCCAATCATTGTATTTAACATTAATCTCATCTTCGATATTTTGGCTTGTATGGAATTGAATCAATTGAGTTTTTTCAAAATTTAGTGATAGTCCATTAGAGGTAAACCAGTTAAAGGTCTCCTGAAAAATTGCATTTACAGTGATCTCAAGATCAGTATTTGATGAATTGTCTACCAGAATCATCGCGTCATTGGCAAACAAAGTAAATTTTTCCTTAGACCTTGTACACATTGGAAGGACATTTATGAAATTAAGGAAAATTAGAGGACCCAGAATAGAGCCCTGTGGGACTTCACAGTTTATTGTGCCCCAAGAAGAGGACACTGGTTCCCCATTACTGTCGTTTACCATGACTTTCTGTTTCCGGTCCTTTAAACAGGAGGCAAGCCACATCCCTGCTTCTCCAGTTAACCCATAAAATTCTGCCTTTCTCAGAAAAATCTCATGGTTCACACAATCAAACGCCTTAGGAAGGTCATAAAAAATTCCGGTTGGAGACATTTTATTATTGATTGATTCAAGAATTGCATTGGTGAAAGAATATATTGCATCTTTTGTTGAGATGTTTTTCTGGAAACCGAATTAACTTTTATTGAGAATATTGTATTCACTAAGATGTTCAAGAATCCTTCTGTGTACAAGTTTCTCAAGAATCTTGGAGAAACAAGTTAAGAGTGAAATAGGACGATAATTGGTTACTTCGTTTCTGTTACCCTTCTTGTACAATGGTTTCACAACTGCATATTTAAGACTGTCAGGGACAATTCCTAGTCTCAGTGATTCATTAAAGACATGCACAGGACTTCACAAATGAAAATGTGTGTGTGTGTTTCAACACTTTGATGGAAATACCATCAATACCAGTTGAGTTTTTGTTTTTCATGGTCCTTATTATCTTCTTAATTTCCTCAACAGTGACAGGAGGCATGCTAATATGGGGTGTTGCATTGAGTCCACTTCTTTGTAAAAGATTCAGAGCCTCATTTATGGAACCATTACACCCTATTTTATCCGCTGCAGTCAAAATATGCTTGTTGAAAATTTTTGCAACATTTTCACCTTTATCAATGATATTCCCATTATGTCTAACTTCAATATCTTTTGCATCGTTTGAGTAACTACCAGTTTATCTTTTAATAATACCCCAGATGGTTTTTATTTTGTTGCCAGAATTAGCTATTTCTGATTTGATGAGCATACTTTTTGCCTTTATCAGAACTTCATTTAAGATCTTGCGGTACCTTTTATGATGAGCTCTTATTTCAGGATCATTTGTACTTCTGAGAGAAACATAAAGCAGTCTTTTAGTCCTACATGATGTTTTTATTCCTTTTGTGAGCCACTGTTTGCTGGTATGACTCTGGTACTTGTTCTTTGCAGTTCTTAGGGGGAAGACAGCTTCAAAGTGGCACATAAATTCATTTATAAATAGGTTAAATTTGTCATTGACTTTCAGTGCTCTATAAATTGGACTCCAGTTAGTGAGTTGAAGATAACTGTTGAGGATCATGAGATTTTCATTATTAGTTACCCTAAATGACCTTTTACAGATCTTGTCCTTCTTGTGTGCGCATATATCATTGATAGTTAGCAACTGGCCGGTATGGTCTGAAAGACCATTTAGGACTTGTTTTACTGTTGCATTGGTGTTTCTATTCTCATCAATGAAAATATTATCTATAAGATTTGAACAGTAGTTTGTAACCCCTGTGGGGAAGGCTGCCATGGGTGTGAGGTTGTATATGTTCATTACATTTAGCAGGTCAGCTCTACTACTGTCATAATCTAGAAAGTTAATGTTAAAGACTCCTAAGACTACAGTATTTTTATTTTTTGAATATATATATAGGATAGAAGAGATTCGAGTTGCTTAAATAACGTACATTGCTTCCCTGATGGCGCCCTATACACTGTTACTATAATGAGTGACAGGGTCTTGGTGCTAATTTCTATACCACAAGCTTCAAAATGCTGATCAAAACAGTATTTTGTGAGCTCTAGAGATCTATACATTATATTCTTTTTTACGTATATTATTACACCACCCTTCTGCATACTGTTTCTACAAAAGTGGGAGGCAATATGATAGCCATCTAGATTCAGGATATTGATACCCTCCTTTACATGGTGTTTGGTAAAACAAAGGGGGCATTATTAATAGTACTACTGTCACTGATATTCATTGTCAACAGTTCTAGTTTACTTCTTAGCTCCCTTATATTTTGATGGAAAATACACAGTTTGTCACATTTAGTATTGGCTTTCTGAGGAAGTGAGTTGCTAGGTTTCAAGATGGGTGAGTTTTTGGCACACACTCGTTAGATAATTGATCTTTTGCTGAGTGTCATTTCTGACTGGGTTACCTAAGTCATGGTTTTCCCTTTTTGTTGCAAAACCATAAAAAATCTTGATTTAGTAGAGCAGGTTTTCTAGGCCTCAAGCTCCTCTTTCGATTGTGGACTGCTGCAGGCCTTGGTGACACTACAGTAGTTTTGATGGAACACTGTGATCTAATTGTTGATCCTGCTGCAGTTAATGTTTCAGGTGCTGTAGTTGATGTATCTGAAATTGATGACACTTCCACTCTTTTGATTAATGACACTTCCAGTGAGTCGTTGACACTTCCACTCTTTTGATTGTAAACTGCTGCAGGCCTTGGTGACACTACAGTAGCTTTGATGGAGCACTGTGATCTAGTTGTTGATCCTGCTGCAGTTAATGACACTTCCACTGTTGACGGGACAGTTGATGTAGTAGAAACTGAGCTTGAAAAATCGTCTATGTCGATTTCTTTACTTGAATTGTTTCTCACTGCAGTTGTACCACTCTGTGATACTAGTTTAGGCTCCACCATACTTACTGCTATTGGTGGTTACTGTGATTCATTGAATTGGTATAGGTTTTTCCAGTATTAGGTCCCGCAATCTAGATTTTCCACTGCTGTTCCTGTGCATACCATGCGTTGTGAAGTCATCTCTTAGACTGGCAGCTTTAAGAAAGCTCATGTTCCAGAACAGTTTGCACATTTTCTCAATTTTATGATTTGTAGTATCAATTTCTTTATTTACACAAGATGTTTTTGTTAGGTCATGTCGCTCAGGAATACTAACAACAGTTATTTTGAGTGCTGGCAGACGCTCTAGCATTTTCTTCAGATCTCTTATTGCATGTTTCGCTTCATTTTGTAAACATCATTTGCTCCAGTTATTATTATAAATGAGTTATTTGAACTTGAGTCTATGTATTTGTGGATATCTTTTGTAACAATATGCAGGGGCGCACCTGGTTTCACTAGACCCGTAACATTTATCTCTACCATTTTTTCTTTCAGTGTTTCAGCTAGCCCTCTTCCATGACTGTCTGAGAATTAGTAAATATTTTCTTGATTTACTTTCTGATTTTCAGCCCTGTCATTTTTCCCCAGCAATAAAGTGTTCACCTTATCATCACATTTGTTTCTAATACATAATCTAGTAGTAATTTTTTGCTGTGAGAACGAGTTAAATGTTTCTCATTGAGACCTTTTGCCGTAAGGTATTCACGAGAATTTGCAATGACTTTCTCTTTTTGCACTACAGTACTGTCTGATAATATCTGATATCTATTACTTGATTTGATATGAAAATTATCTGTAGAAACTTTCGCCTGATGAGCCTTCTTAGGTATGTAGGACATGTTACAAAGTAGGTCAAAGTAAGAGTCCGCTGCTTTTACGTTCGCTGACTTGGTTTTTTCTACTGAGAAGGCATTTTTTAGTTTGTTTACTTCAGCATTTAGCCAGCACACATCATTCATTAATGTTGTAACAACACATTGTTCAGTGCCTGCATCATATGCTACAAAAAGTTCGTTAATGGCATTACACTGATCACTACACAAACACGTTTTATTGACTGCAGTGTAATTTAAACTGAGTGCGACAACACAATTTGAATGAACCCACTGTTGGGCTTCTTCACACATATGGAGTCCCTGTGTTACATTTCCTCCACATACATAATACTTAACACCATTATTTTCGTAATTTGAACTGGAGTGATTTACCACTACACCAATATGTGACACCATCTTGAAGTTAGAGATGTGGAAATGGAAATGTATTAATAATTGCTTGAATAATTGGAAAAATTGATTGGAAAGAATAGTTGAAATAAATTTGAAGGTAATTTATGAATCTGTTCATAATCTTGGGCAGGCTCATCCAAGAATTGCGCCCGGCGGGCACACCCGCACCCTGTGGGCGCCAGACAGTGTAGTTCAGCACCTCGTCCGCTGTAGAGCGAGTGAGACCGCACAGCACTGCTCTGCGCTGGACTGTCCCACGGTCAGAGCCAACGAAAACAAAATATTCTATTTTAGAATTAATTTTATGTAAGTGATATAGAGTCTCATTCTCATTGTTAGTAGTTACAAGTAAGTATTTTTTGTTATATTTCGTGCTACAATTTTTTGTATACCTTTTCCGAGTTTATAATCGGATCCTTAGTTCGCTGTTTTGTACGTAATAATTTTAACTGTCCAAGTTTGAAAACTTATTAAAATAAAATTAAGGTTATAAAGCTCTTTAATTCTTACAGTCAACATTGTTAAAGAAAACAATTAACATTTTACACGTTTTTCTTTTTCGAGGAAACGATTTTGTCTAGGCTTCGTACAATATTCTGTGAGACTGCTAACCTCAAAGAATTGGTCAAATTTTTATCACCAAGGAATGAACGGTTCTTAGTTTTAGCAAGCTTTAAAAGAGAGAAAAAGCGCTCACAAATATACGTGGAACCAAACATTGAGAGAACTTTGGTGGCGTGCTTGTGCAATAGAGGATATTTCTCTTGTGGAAGACAGCTGTAAAAGTCATCCAAAGTTTTACACATACGAAAGCGGTCCTTCAGGTGGGTATGGCACTGCAGGTCAATCAGCTCTAGTTGAAGCACTTGTGAGACCTCCTCTGTCCGAAGGGAAAACGGGCGAACAAATATATCTATCAGCTGGCGTTCGGGCGGTCCGCACTGCCAGCTAAGCGACTCGACTCGGCTCGGCCACTGTGACAACATACGAATTTGCCCTGGGCGCTGGCCGCGGGCAATCGCGGGCACTAGCGCCCCAGGGTCACAATTTGGACGAGCCTGATCTTGGGTATCTTAACTCATACCAGTATTAACATACCTTTAATATCATTACATTCAAGGTCAATAACCATAAATTGCATTATGTACTGCTGCTTCCAGTAGTGTGCGGTACCAAATAATCACCACAACCATTAAAATTGTCGATTTGTCACATGTAGCACAATATTTTTAGTGTAAGGAAACCGAGTTCAATAGGTACCTATCAAGTCTGAGTAATTACCTTCACATTAATTACTTTGTGTTTAGTTTTGAGTGTGACAATGTTGATGCAGGAATGCTCTTCTAGATATGGTGTAGATCACTCTTGTCTGCACTGAACCTCTTTGTGCAGGATCTCAGCAGTGAGTGAAATGATGAACAGATAGAATTTGAGCTTATAACTGTGCGAACAAATACTCCTTTTTTAATAACTTTTTATAATACTTTTAATGAATGGTTCAAATATACATTTTTAACAATGCTGGTATGACATATCCAAGCATATGTCTGTACACTACCACTTCCTGAAACAAAAGGGGTAAGAGTATACTTTTTACTTTGTTTAACGATGTATCAAAACATTATCCTTGGCACAAAACAACTTGTTAATTTACTTTTTAGCAGCATCCTTGATTTATAGCTCATTCAGTTTACACATAGCTTATACAAAAGAAAAGAAAGAAAAATAATATGATTCAATATATGTTAAAGTCTCAGTCTCATCATACACATGACTGTTAACTGTACTATAACATGACTGAGGAACATACATCAGTACATTGCATTATGCAGTCATAACTATGTCTGTAATACCTAAATGCATTTTGTATTGGTATTATGGCTTCTAGAAGACCACCTCTTTCATTATCTTATAACTGGACAGCACATAGATTCCCAAATGGTTCAAATGGCTCTGAGCACTATGAGAGTAAACTGCTAAGGTCATCAGTCCCCTAGAACTTAGAACTACTTAAACCTAACTAACCTAAGGACATCACACACATCCATGCCCGAGGCAGGATTCGAACCTGCGACCGTAGCAGCCGCGCGGTTCCGATTGCGCGCCTAGAACCGCTTGACCACCGCGGCCGGCCATAGATTCCTCTTTACTTATACTACATACATTATTTTTTAAAATTGTTTCAAGACTAGAATCTACAGCCTGGTAGTTTACTTTGAATAAACTAAGATCTTTTTTATCCACATTGCACTTTTACAAACATCGTATTTCATACAACCTCATGCTTAAAGTCTGTACATCTAGAGTACAATAATCCATTACTATTACACCAAAATTTATGGTTCCATCAGAAGTCATGCTACTGACATCATAAGCATTTGTATCCCTTCAATTAAATGGGTATGAATAGTTAATTTGTAGCACTTTTCCTTTAGGATTATCACCACTGTGAAAACCAATTTTCTCAAAAAAGACCTTTACACAATTTTGGTGGCAATTTTCCGACTGTTGTGGAACTGTATTACCTAGCTACTCTTTGTAACATAACAGACGAAACTTTGCACCTAAAATGGAGTCATCTACAAATACATAAAGCTATTAGCCTTTCCATGGGTAATTTGTTCCGATATTTCATTTTCTATCTTCACTTAATAATAATTTTATGTATTAACACTTGTAGAAGGATTTGAATAACATAATGCAAAATGGGGAAGAAAGAATTAAGTAGTAGTTTTGATGAGCGATTGCTGTTCCAGGTAGTGCAATATATTAAAATAAAAATAACTGTAATATGAAAATATAGTGGTATGTGACAGAATAAGTGTACAGAACTGTGTAATGTATTCAGTTTAGGTATTTGTATCTTGTGAAAAGTGTCTGTTTGTAAACTAATGATGTTCAGGTATATAGATGTTAATTTAACTAAAGCAGTGTTCACGTGATAAAACACAGGGCAGAGACACAAAGTGGAGATCGTGATCTTTGGTGTGCTGGGAGATGTGCAGGTAAAGTGGGCTGGAACAGCCTGGAGCCCCATGGGTTTTGATTCCGAGGCAGGATCAGGCCTATAGGACTGTTCAGAAGCTATTCTTCGATTTTAAGTTTGTGAGTTGTGAACACAGTGGAATTATGGTGACTGCGATGTAGTGAACTGTTTATTGCCTGCCACTGCTGTACTAAAACTATTTACAGATTTGATTGGACCACTGTGAGTAGGATCCTCATTCACAGCTAAGCAAGTTTCTATGAATACAGCAACAATATAATCATTTGTGTAAGGGCATAATGCAACAGCTTGCCATGAAATCCCTGTGCAGATGGGCCATTTAACAGGTTGAACACTCCCCCTCTCCTGAATTGCTAGCAGGAGTAGTTACCACTAACCTTTAGTAATGTTGCAATTGGGTAGGCTCATCCAGGATTGGCTGTTTCCTTTCCACTTAACAAATATTTTGGGACTGAGTGTCCCATGAAATGCGTAGGCCTGTGAACAGTTAGTGTGGGGGCTCAGAGATAAATGCAGTCATAGCAATAATAGTCTGGCATTGCAATTATTGCACACATAAGGATATTAATGTAACAGTAGGCAGCAGCGTGACAGACTACACACTATTTGCCAGTTTGTGCCAGATATCTCATGGGATTCTGTGTTCATGCTGCTACCAGTCCATGTGGCAGTTGTAGTGAGACACTGCTGACCATACCGGCACCAACGAATGTATCTGATCTCATGTGCTGTGGCACACACACACACACACACACACACACACACACACACACACACACACACACCACTCTCTCTCTCTCTCTCTCTCTCTCTCTCTCTCTCTCTTTCGTGCCATGACCATCTCCACACACCATCACCCAGCCATCTCCATGCTGTCGCCCGACCATCTCCATGTCATTGCCCAGCCATTTCCATGTCGTCACCTGGCCAACACACACACTTGCGTTGTGGCCAAACTATGCTGTAGCCTGATTCTCCTTACCACACCATCACCCGCTCCACATGTTGCAGTAACAGTCAACATTGCAGCAGCTACAAGCTAACCACAAGCATCAATTGCATTATATATCTAATGTTGCTAGTCATCAGCCATGGCTGATGAAATGCGGAATCTTTCAAGTGAATGGGGGTCAAATGATATTAGGAATGACTGTAGTAGCCCTAGTATCCCAGAGAAGTGCCAGGAAGTGAACTCAGTCAATTATTGAATGCACTGAGTGAGAAGTTAGTTGAAAGTTTAAATTCAAAATTGGAAAATGTAAAATCTGAACTAGATGTAAGTGTAAAATCGGAAACTGATGGTTTAAAAACTGAACCATGAAAAAACTGTGGAAGGGGTCCGCAAACAGATAGACAAAACACAAAAGGAGCTGGGAAGCAAAGTGGAGATTGTAGAATCTGTACTTGGGGGATGAGTTGAGGCACAGGATAAGTAGTGCAAGAAATCTGAAATCCAGAAAAATGCTGAACTACAATCAGTAATTAAAATCAGTAATGAAAAGTTGAAAGGAGAAGTAAAACTTATTCAAGGAAAGATAGGCATTCTGAAGGAAATCATATGTAATGTAGCAGCTGGGCAGGCAGGTACGATGATAGGTTGTCCCATGGCAACTGGTAGTAATATCAAGCCATTCACTGGTGAAAATAGGTACCATGCAGTAGATTTCATGGCTACATGCAAGGACAGCTTTATAACAAGGATGAGTGAGGAGGCAAAAGTAAAGTTTGTAAAGAGACTGCTGGAGTGAGCAGCTCAGACTTAGGCTAACCAACATGCTGAGAAATTTGCAGACTATAAGAAATTTGAAGCAATGTTCTTGCATAAATATTGGAGGCAGGCCAAGCAATTAATGTTGCAAAATGATTTTTTAAATGGGCAAAATTACAGAAGTGGTAGAGAAACTATGAGAGAATTCTGTGCGAGAGGACTCTGCAAACTAATACATTTAGATAGACCATTAGGGGTACTAAAAGAAATATCAACATTTAAAAAGAAAGCTGCCAGAGAACTTACAATGGGATCTAATATACAGCCCTACAGATTCAGTAGAAGAGTTTTGGAATTTTGTTGAGAACATGGACAGGGTACTGTGTTGAATAAACCAGAATTGTAGAACACAAGGAAGGTAGCAGAAATCAGAACAAGTGTAACAATTATGGAAATAATGTCAATGACAATGTGAATGGGAGGGGGGGGGTGAAGTACTAGGAATGGGCAAAGTGACAATAACAGGAACTAAAGAAACCTTTTGGTTCTCAGGATGTGACTGAGTGAAGGCTGTATGTTGGCAAGTGATATGGTTGTAATAAAAGGAGAAATTTGTGTTCCAGTATATCAGTTATACATGTGTAATACATTAAATATACTAGTAGATTATGTATATTTATTTATTGTTATGTCTATACTTGTAACAAATTTTGGAGGAATTATGGTCTATTTTGGGTAGATGTGTTATTTTCGAGTTTTGTTCAGTAACTGTAGTCAGGAATAATATTGGGGTATAGGAAAAAGCTTGTGGGAACACTAGGTTGTTTTTTAATATGATGAGAAAAGGTGCACGCAGAACATGTGGCAGGTGTGTGGGGGTGGTGCCAGTTGTGAGCTGGCCAAAAGTAAGTAAGTAAATAAAAATGTCTCAGCAAGGAAAAAATCTGCAATTTGAAGAAAAAAAACTGATATAATTATGAGAGTGCTTTGAAAAGTTCTCAGAATGGAATAGAAAGAAAGCTCTTAAATCACTGAAACTTTTTTTATTTTTGAATTTAGTCTCTTTGTAGATTAATGCACTTGGTCCAATGATGTTCCAGTGTCTTGATCCCATCTCGAAAATGAGTTTCCTCCAGGCCAGCAAAATAGTTCTCAACTTCAGCTATTAGTTCTTCATTTTAAGTAAATCGTCATCCACCAAGAAAAATTTTCAGTTTTGGGAAAAGATGGAAGTCTGATGGACCCATAACAGGTGAATAAGGCAGGTGTGGCAACAATTCATACCTTAGTTCATATGATTTTGTCATGATGATGGCACATGTGTGGGCACGTTGTTCATCCAGCATCAAGAGTTACGGCACCCATCTTGCAGATAATTTTTTCATTTCTAATTCTTCAGTTAAAATGTGATATACCATTTCAGATGACATCTGGCAAGCATGAGCAATTTCACGCACTTTCAATCGGTGACCCTCCATGACCATTTTGTGCACTTTTGCAATGATTTCTGGGGTAGTGACATTTCTTGGCCAACCACTGTGTGGATCATCGTCTACGCTCTCCCAACAAAACTTAAATTCAGTTGTCCACATGGGAACAGTTGAATATGAAGGAGCAGAGTCCTCCAGTGGATTCTGGAAATTGGCATGGTGGTCTTGCGATAACATTCTCGCTTCCTGCACATGGGATCCCGGTTTCAATTCCCGGCGGGGTCAGGGATTTTCTCTGCCTCAAGATGACTGGGTGTTGTGTGTCCATCATCATCATCATTGACTCGCAAGTCGCCGAAGTGGCGTCAACTAAAAAGGACTTGCAATACGGCGCCGAACTCCCCCGCATGGGGCCTCCCAGCCAACAATGCCATACGATCATTTCATTTCATGAATGTCCTTTGCTTTCATACCTTTCTTTACAAAGTATTTAATCTTTCCTCGAATCCCAGTTTTTTACATCTTCGCAAATCACTATGCAGGAACAACAACAGAGCCACGTCACCACCACAGTTCTCTTCCAAGAGCAGTGACATGGCATGTGTTTACAAGCAACACTCCAATGAATACAACAACTTGTTGCGCTGGCGCCAACCTTTCGTGGTTCTGAGAACTTTTCAAACCACCCTCGTATAATTACAAATTATTTGCAATGAGCTGGTACTTACTGTTTGCTGGGTGCAAAAGCAAATAATTTGCATGTTTAAGTAAAATGTTTACGAATTATGAAGACTGTGTGTGTTTTATTAGGTTCTGAAATTGATTCACAAGGAGTTTGCATTTGTTTGAAGTTTGTCTGTGCACTTTGTTCGGTGCTTCAAGATCTTTCACTTGTGAACTGATACAGTGAACACATCATAAACAAGGGAGGGTTTCAGTAGCCTGATTGCTGAGAAGCAATGGGATCACAGTTACAGGTAACTTTTGATTTTGGTCAGTTGTTTGATACTTGTCAGGATATGGCTTGGCTGACAAGGAGTACAGTGCAATGGTGGCTGTACTTTAGTGTGAGAGATATGGTCTACTGATATACAGATGGAGCTGGGACTCAAGGAGGAAGTCCTTGCTGTGGCAGCACCTGGAAGACTGCAATGAAGACAGTGAATTTGTGTGTAATGACACAGACAACTGAAGATAGGCAATTCCATTTAAATTGAACTGATCAATGCCTATAGAGACCAATTATTGAAATTCATAAATGTGTTTCGAAAGTAGAGATCACTTGCAGTTTAGATGTATAGTTGCTTACGTATCTCTTATTTCAATGCCAAATTTTTTGCCATATGAAGTTCCTACTCAGGTTTTGGCACAGCTTATTTGAACTCACATTTGTTTATTATTTATATTCATAGTAGTTGTACAAAAGTGGAAGTTTTGGTGCTACTTCATGTAGCCATCACTGAAGTAATGGCTTCATGAACTGGAGGTATGTAACATAAAATGTGAAACTGTGTACCTAAAATGGAGTCCCATACAAATACATAAAGCTATTAGCCTTTGCATGGGTAATTTGTTCCGATATATCATTTCTATGTTCACTTAATAATAATTTTATGTATTAACACTTGTAGAAGGATTTAAATAACATAATGCAAAACAGGCAAGAAAGAATTAAGTAGTTGTCTTGACGAGCGATTGCTGTTCCTGTTCGTGCAATATATTAAAATTAAAATAAATGTAATAAGAAAATATAGTGGTATGTGACAGAATAAGTGTACAAAACTGTGTAAGGTATTTGGTTGAAGTATTTGTATCTCACGAAAAGTGTCTGTCTGTAACTAATGATGTTCGGGTATACAGATCTTGATTTGACTAGAGCAATGGGGATGTGAACATAGTGGAATTATGATGACTGTGATGTAGTGATCTGTTAGACCACCTTAATAATTATTAATTGTTTATGTAAGGGCATAAAGCAATGGCGTGCAACGAAACCTCTGTGCAGACGAGTCATTTAAAAGGTTGTGCACTCGGCCCTCTGCTGAGCTGCTAGAAACAGTTGTTACCACTAACCATTGGTAACATTGCATGTTGACAATAATTATTACTATGATTCAATCCTCAGCAAACAGATTAGAAAAGTGAAGTCCATTTACTTTTAAATTTTATTGTTAGTTGTATATTATTATTATTATTATTGATATTGCTGTTGTTGTTGTTGTTAGTTGTATATTTATATTATTATTGGTATTATTTACATGGAAGACTTGTTCTACCATCTTTGTCCATTACCATGATACACCTGAAAGTTCTTTCTGTTCTCATTTATGCTAACATGCTTTGTTCTAAACTTCATTTTGTGTTCTATAGTGTATAGTCCTTTAATTTTACCTGTCTTAGGATCTTTAAAGGACACAGCCTTGGGAGGAAGTTTCACAAATACTTCCCAAGGTCCTTCGTTTCAGAAGTAAATTTACCAACCTTTATCTTGAACTTGGAATTATACATACATGCTTTGACAATTACTAATTCACCAATATGAAACCTAAGTGTCTGAGCAGTTGTGTTATGTTTCTTAAGCTGGTTCTCTGTTGGACCACTTTCCTCATTATTTTCTCATACTTTTATTGCCCCTTAGGCCATGCTAACTTCCATAAATAAAGGTACACCAATCACTTTATTCCCAAGTATTTCTATGAGGACCACACTGTACTCAAAGAAACAACTCATTTATTATTATTTCAAATTCCAGCACCATTTCTATCCATTTTATGGCATTTATTATGAGGGCACAAAATAATTCCTACAATTTTTTTATTCTGTTCTCAAAATCACTTGAGGTACTACATGCCATGCATATTACTTGGCCAACTTTCCCACTTTGCCGACACAAGTTGCAACTCTGTCCTGCTAGAGTGCTACAAATTGTAGCTTGTAACAAGGCAGCATGTAGCTTAACTATGTTGGTGCTTGAGAAAGAGTGTGCTGTAATCTAGTTTCTAACTGAGAAAACTTGCATCCTATTGATATCCATAGAGAATGAAAGCTGTGGCCAGAGATGATTGTAAGCTGTGGCCAGAGATGATTGTATTGACATCAGTAATGTGCGATAATGTGTTGCACTTGCTCATACTGAAGACAGTAGAGGTGCTGACCTCAAAGTGTGTGACAGAGCTTATCTGCTTCCAAAACTTAAAGAACACCTTCGAGGACTTCACTTTGATGGTGATTAAGGTGTGAAAGCAAAAGTGAGGAGGCTCCGTCAACAAAGTCAAACATTCTACTATGATGGTTCCACCACACTGGTCTCTTTCTGGGAGAAATGTGTTCATCACCAGGGTGACTATGTTGAGAAATAAATATGTAGACAAGTAGACTAAAGATGTAGAATGTTAATAAAGTTTTCACATTAAAAAATCAGAGACATTACTTTTCAGCACACCCCAATACATCCAAATTACTTGACTTAATTCCCTCATAATTATTTCTGCTGTGATATTTAGATATCTTCACATGTTTGATTTTAAATTCATTTACAAATTTCTTAAATACATTGTCACGAAATTGGTACCATTGTTTGACAACAATCTTTCCAGCATGTGGCAGCTAATAAAATAGTACAGAAGTCTGGTCCATGAACCCCCAGTCAGGATCGTGCCGAACAGGGTGTGGTGATAAGGTTCTTTTTACATTAGAGTGTGCCAAGAAAATATTATTCACGGTGACATGTTTATTATTCAGAAATTAAATACATTGTCACGAAATTGGTACCATTGTTTGACAACAATCTTTCCAGCATGTGGCAGCTAATAAAGTAGTACAGAAGTCTGGTCCATGAACCCCCAGTCAGGATCGTGCCGAACAGGGTGTGATGATAAGGTTCTTTTTACATTAGAGAGTGCCAAGAAAATATTAATCACGGTGACATGTTTATTATTCAGACATATAGAATTGTCTTTCCATAGAGCTGGCAGCTCAGTTGTACCTATGGTCTGCAGACCCCATCAGCGGTAGCACTGCCTGGCACTATTGCTGTTTAGTGGACGGATCATGTGTCATATGTTACATTACAGCTGGTCAGCGACCCCTACTGATGTAGTCGGCACGCTCCACACTGAATGATGATGGCCTGATCTCTGAAGCACTCTTGTTGATATTGAAGAAGTGAATCCAGGAGACTTGCCCTCTAGCCCAGTCTGAAGTACTCATTACCAAGCAGAATTCAACCCATGGCCTCTAGTTACCAGACAGAGGCTGACAACATCAGTGTCAACTGCAGGAAGAGGGTGAGCAGCAACTGTGGCTCCTTCTCACACTGGTAGATGGGGAACAGCTTCTTGGGCCCACTAGTCAAGCCTCCAGTATGGCAGTCTCTCCATCCTGTCAGTGATGACCCAGAAGTTGGTGCTGGAATTTGCAGTGGCAGAGTCGCTCCTGCAGGACTTGTGGCTCCAGAGATGGCTGAAAATGGTTATGTTGTGGGGGTTGACTGACATAGCCCTTCCTCTCTTCCAAAAGACAGCTGCAACTGATATCATTGATTAAGAAAAGTGCAGTAGTTATGATGGCACTCCCCATGCTCCCTCCTGTGATGGGGATAGTGAAATCGTGTATACTAGTTTTCCCATTAGGTCAGCTCACCTGGTGGCTTCAAACTTTTGTCATTTCATCCTTCAGACGCTCTTCTCTGCTGCATAAGTGGCTGAATAGTTATTGTTCCATTGTATGTGGGCCTTCTTGTGACATACCACTCAGTCACCAGTATGACGGCATCTTTCTACTGCTGTGATGTCATTGTGCTTCATGTGCACACTTGGGCACTTGGCCAGTCCCACATGTTGCAGTCACTTCTGTATTCACCTTGACCTGCTCAGTATTTCACCCTAGTTGGCAGTCTGCCAGTCACTGATCAGGTGGCTTGCTTTCCGGCATCACCAGTGAAGAACTTAAATAAATTTTTAGTGTTCATCTGGGATATTATTCTGTGGCACAACAGTAGTCTGTTTTAAGGCACCTTATAACTCTCTTAGTGTAGCAGCTCTGAGTGGGTATAATCATACATACTTTGGCCAGCATTCTAACACTACAAAAGTAAAGGTTATTTTTCCCCTTTCTTAAGTTAATGGGCACAGAAATCCACAGTAATTTAAGTCCTACAATCCTATAGGTAGTATTGGGTAGAGTGTATACTTACATCTTTTCTCTTTTGACAATGAATGCAATGTTTAATATTTGCTCTAACAAAAGTTCCCATATTTCTGTTATAATAAAATTTGTTAATGTGTGTTCAACTCTTCTCAGTTCAGAAATGGGCATATCCTTTATAAATACATGAATAACATGTCGACCGTGTGATGAGATACACATATCAGCCACCTCTTAACGGTATCTTATGACTTATTTCTCCAGTACTGACCTCCATTAGCCCATAACCCATGGTCCTGCGTTCCCTGTGGTAAACTTCCATCCTCTAAGCTTTTAACCATGCTTTCCAAATAAGGGTCTCTAATTTGTTCCATAATAATCATCTCAGCTGAGGTATTTTGATGTAAATCAGTTACCTGTGATTTCATGAAATATATGTGAATTTTCCTTCCTTCCTCCTCCATTGGAGGCATTTCTTCTATACTTGTAGGCAGTCATGACAACACATTTAGTACTATATTCTCACTACCTTTACATAATGTAATTCAAAATCAAACTCTTGAAGTATTAGTACCCACTACCCACTGCATTAATCATGTGTGTAATAATTTACTATATACCAAAAACACAATGGATGGTGGTCAGTATAAATTATTGTTTTTCTTCCCGACATCAAAGCTACAGTCTCATTACCTATAATTTAAACTATTAACTCATGTGTATCCAACACACTATTTGCAAAAGCAAGTCCTCCTATGTCATTTCTAAGCTCACCTTGGAGCACCTCGCATGCAATCCCATCAGTGTGGGAAGACCTCACTCATTTTAGGGTGATGTAGGAGACCTACATTTCTTTTTTATTTAATCAACTCTCTCATATTCCTTTGATCCACATTCCCACTTAGTGTTCTGTTTCAAAAGGCATATCGTATCAGAGTCCACTAGATTCATCAATTCCTACGAATGACTCTCCTAGTTTGTTGAACTGGGTATTTTGCAATTGCTTCTGTCTTTTTGGATGAGGCCTTACTATCAACAATGTGTAATAAATGGTTTACTTTCTTAGCCCCACATCCTGACATACTCATTTTTATTGTAATCCCCATTTCAAAAAATCTATGTAGTACTTCTCAGGAAATTTGGCAGTGTTCGTCTCAAATTCTGGTTACTGTCACTACATCAGTTATGTGAAGGATTATCATTTGCATCAATTTTTGTGCTAAGGTTTGATCTAACTTTCTTGTTAATACACTGACCAGAACACTTAACCTCTTCAGAGAGGAAGGTCATTACAGGCAATGAACTACGATGTAATCGGACCTGCCAGTATCCACAAAGTTACATCCAAATATGATGTGTTTGATCCCATCTAACCTTCCTAAAATCTTTACTGTTGGTAATGGTCAGTTTGTTCCATTTCAATTCACTGATTTAAAGAACAAGTGTCCAGGACTAACTGAATATTATCACAGGGCCTTCTTACGACTAGTTAGGTGCAGTTACCACTGAGATGACAAAAGGCATGGGATGAATTCTAATATCATGTCAGATCACCTTTTGCTCAGTGTAATGCAGCAACTTGATGTGGCATGGACTCCACAAGCTGTTGGAAGTCCCCTGTATAAACACTGAACCCAGCTGCTCACTAGCTGTCCATAACAGCGAAAGCGTTGCAGGTGCAGCATTATGGGCACATACTGATCTCTTGATTATATCCCATAAATGCTTGATGGGTGGTCAAATTATTCGCTAAAATTGTCCAGAATGTTCTTCATACCAATCGTGAACAATTGTGACCCGGTGACATAGTGCATTGTTGTCCATAAAAATTCGATCACTGTTTGGAAGTCCACAAATGCCTGACAGTGGTCATCAAGTAGCCAAAAATAATAATTTCCAGCCAATGATTGGCTCAGTCGGACCAAAGGACCCAGTCCTACCCATATAAACACAGCCCACGCCATTATTGAGCCTTTATCAGCTTGCACAGGACTTTGTTGAGAACTTGAGTCCATATTTTTCCAGTAGTCTAGAGTCCAACCGACATTCACGAGCCCAGGAGAGGCGCTGCAGGTGATGATGTGCCATTATCAAAGGCACTCATGTTGGTTCTGCTGCTGCAGCCTATTAATGTCAACTTTCGTCACACTGTCTGAATGGATACATTCAATGTACACCCCACATTGATTTCTGGAGTTATTCCATGCAGTATTGCTTGTCTGTTAACACTGACAACTCTGTGCAAACACCACTGCTCTCAGTCATTAAGTGAAGGCTGCAGGCCACTGCGTCGGCCATGGTGTAAGGTAATACCTGAAATTTGGTATTTACTTAATGATTACCAAAATAGAATGTCCCATGCATCTAGCTTCAACTACCATCCCATGTTCAAAGTCTGTTAATTCCCATCATGCACCATAAACACATCAGAAACCTTTTCACTTGAATCTCTTTACTACAAATGACAGAGCTCTGCCAATGCACTGCTCTTTTATACATTGTGTATGCGATACTACCACCACTTGTATATGTGCATATCACTATCCCATGACCTGTCACCTCATTGTATGCACTAGACGATTTCTCTGTAACTCCATGATCAGTCATCTTCCTAATTTCTTGTGCAGCTGCCTCACTCAATATGAATGGTACTGCATATGGTTTTTTAAAGAAGGGTTGTGATGATGTGATTTTCAGCTTACCATAGGTTTATCAGAAAAAACATTCTTATATCTCCTGGGTACTTAATTGTTGCTATCATGCACCATTTCAATATTACCCATGATTTTGTCCTCCCTAATTCCCAACCTGATCTCATAATCTCTGTTGCTTTTCTTCCTGGAATGTTCCATACGTTTGAACTAGCACCTGTCTTCACTTGATTATCTGCTAATGCCCTGTATTACACTGATTCATAAAACACATTTTCTCCAACAGATTTAGATTGGGGAAACATTTTTTCCCCATTTCAGAATCTAGCATAGCTTTAACCATTGAGTCCTAACAGGATAGAAACACTGAGGTTAGATATAACTAAGAAGTTATTAGTAAAAGTCAGTTTTCCTAAGTAAAACATTAGTTGCACTTCCTCCATTACTGGTCTACCTCAATTATCACGTATTCCAATAATATGCATGCCTGCTAGTGGTAATATATGATAAACTTTGTTTTGATGTACTACTTCAAATATGCTTTGGTTCACCATGCTTACCTTGCTACCCAACAACATTTATCATAAGTGACTCTTAACTGTCATTCCACTTGGTGGTTATAATTATAGTGTGTCTAATCATAGAGGTCTAATCATAGAGTATGGGCTGTAATTATTGTATGGCTTTGATATTCAAATGCATTAATGCAGAACTGATTACACTGGAAAAAAATTAGTTCCAATTTTGGTGACCAGGTGCAAAGCTAGCACTGTGAATGCAGGAAAGATGAATGGAAATGTTTCCATATGTAATGGATTGGAACAGGACTTGGGCAGAAAAGGTCAAACAAGAGAGAAAGTCACAATATTGATTTTATTGCTAACCACCACTTACACAATTTGCTTAAGATGAGCACCAGAGATGTCAATGAGAAGCTGTACAGTGCCAATTTGCACCTGGTGGCCAAAATTTGAACTAATTTTTTTCTAGCATAAATTGTTTCCTTATTAATGGATTAGCATAGCTAAGGAGTTTTGCTGCCATAAAATAACAACAGCCCACACTGGATTTCTGAACGGCTGCACTTTAATTATAACCACATGGTATTATAGGTTTTACTGTACATATGAGGTGTGTTCAAAAAGTAAGACGACTTTATATTTTTATGAAAAAATATTTATTTATTCATTAATATTCATGTTGTCCCCTTCAAAGTAATCCTCCTCAGATACAATATACTTGTGCCAATGCTTCTTCCAAATCCTCGAAGCATTTCTCATAAGCACTTTTTGGTACAGCCTTGACTATTTCCAGCGAAGCAGTTTTTATTTCCTCACTCATTGAAAATCTTCATCCTTTCATAGCTCTCTACAGTTTTGAGAACAGGAAAAAGTCACAGGGAGCCAAGTCCAGTGAATATGGTGGCTGAGGCATGATTGTCATAGTGTTTTTGGCCAAAAAATCTCTCACAAGCAATGATAAATGAGCAGGTGCATTGTCGTGATGCAAAAGTCATGAATTGTTTTTCCACAATACGTTTTCTGCATATTTCTTCTCGCAAACGGTTCATAAGGTCAAGGTAATACTCCTTATTGACAGTATAGCCTTGAGGTCAAAATTCATGATGCCCTACACCATGGAAAATAAAAAACAAAGTAAGCAAAACTTTGACATTTGATCGAACTTGTCGTGCTTTTTTCAGTCTTGGCTTTTCAGGATGCTTCCATTGGGACAATAGGGCTTTGGTTTCAATGTCATAACCGTAAACCCATGCCTTGTCACCAGTTATGACCCTTTTGAGCAAATCAAGATCATCACTGAGATCTCTTAAGAGCCCCTAAGCGATTCCCCTGCGTTGGTTCTTCTGATCAAAATTGAGAAGTTTTGGAACAAACTTCGCTGACACACGTCTCATGCTCAAAACATCCAAAAAAATTGTATAACACGAGCAGACTGATATGCCATCTTCAGCAACTTCTCTTATGGTAATTTGACAATTTTCCAAAACAATTTTCTTCAGAGCTTTGATGTTATCATCTGTTGCTGAAGTGCTGGGTCATCCAGAGCGAGATTCATCATTGGCATCTTCTCAGCCAACTTGGAAGAGCTTGTACCACTTGTAAACATATTTTTTACTTACAGCAGAATCACTGTATGCCACTGTCAACATTTCAAGTGTTTTAGAGCACTTGTTTCCATGTTTTACACAAAATTTTATCAAATTCTTTGCTCCAATTTTTACAATAATCGACAATTGCTGAGCACACTAAAACACATGTAACCTTTCTATCTGTCAAAAATAAATGAAGTATGCTGTACATCTGAAATTGTGAACATATGTTCAGGACATGGGTACCAACATAAAAAAAAGATTGATCATCGAATGAACGTTCCCTGCGCAATCTGAAAAGTCACCTTACTTTTCGAACATTACTTTTTGAACATCTCTTGTACTCCTGGGTAACCCTTCTTCTTTCAGTAAATCCTCTTAAAGTGACTGCACCTTCTACATCAGTTTTCAACTTATTATTACCATTATTAGGTTGGGAACCATTCAGATTTCTTCTCGACTATTCATCTTCCTTAATTTTACTGAGGATATTGAGTTCTTTTAAGTAATGTAAAATTCTTCTAAGTAATGTAGAAGGTCATCTTTAATGATATTTGTCTATCATCTTTTCCCTAACATGGGTGGGAAGTTGGCTGATTAATACTCTTACAAGCAGCGTTTTGTTTATGAGTTCATCTAGAAGTTGAGCTTTATCTGAATGTTATTCAAAATCTGTTATAATCACACCATTTCATATCTGAGGGGCTTGGTAACATAAGTTCAAGAGAAAGTTTACATTGTTCCATCATATGCCAGTACTTTTCTTTAAACTGCCTACATAATTCCTTCCAGTCTCTAATTCTTTGCTATTTAATAGAACCCTATTCTGTTGCCATACCGCCCAAATATACTACTGCACACTGAATTTTCTTTTCCTGACTCCATGAGTTAGGCAACAGGTCATAAGAACTTGTCGGGGGAAAAAAAAAAATCATTGGCTGTAAACCACTTCTAGGTTTAAACACTGAGAACTTCTTTGAGAGGGCATTACTACTTTCAGTGTGAAATTCCTCCCATCATTCTTGGAGTGCATGTGGGTGATCTCTCTCTTTCTTACCAACTTCCTTTACTTCTGGAGCTTCTTTCAAACTACTGGATATAACCCTAATGGTACATGTGAGCTGGCTGCCTTCTGAGAACCATGGGGACATTGTATCGAAACTTTCAGAGTCCTGCACCATTCTGTGCCTATGCAGACCCTCCCTGTACAGTTTATTGTTACCTGTCCTTCCCTCATCTTATGGAAGAAGACACAGATAATTAAGCTTATTTTTTAGTTCCTGAAGATGTATCCTATCCTTTAAATTTTCTAACTTAAAATTTTCTAATTGCCTTTTACAGCCTCTATATTATTTTTCACCGTTTGTAAATCATTCTTATTTAAATATATCTTACATTTTATTTCCTTTTGTACCTCATTTATGCTCTCAGGTAATTCTTAACTAATTAACTCATCTACCATTATTTCTGTTTGTGTTTTAATCTCTTCCTTTTCTAATCTGGCCTCCTTAAGATGTGTATCTATACAGCTACTAACAGCAGCACACTTTAATTCTGTGCAACTGGTAGATAAATTCTCTTTCAATTCAGTTTTTAATTCCAAGATATTAAGAGCCATTTTTTTTTCATATCTGTTTTGAGTGCTAAATTATTAGAGGCCATTTCATTCTTCATTTCTAATGCACGAGTGGCTGAATTTTCTTTCAGAATTTGTGTCCATTCCACAAACGACCCTGGCATTTCCATTTCTGCTAATTGTTTATACTAATGGCTGTCAGAACAAACTTTCACCATAGAGTACAGTTTGGTTTAAGTCTAGACCAATGAAAATCTTACTGTTGTGAATCACTAACTGCTCTCAGAGTCTATTCAAAGATATCTTAACAGTCACTCCACATTACATTCATAGAACAGGACACAAACTGTTATCCATCACTCTGACTCATTACATCTCATGGAATTATCGTATCTAGATTCATTCCTTTTTCCATTGCTATATTGACACAGGAAATGGCCACAATGATGATAGCTGCTTCTCTTGGTGTGTGGTTGTCAGTTCAGGGACAATGATGTCCAGCTTCTTAGGTTGCAGCACCCATAGCTGAAGCTCCATCAGCTCTTTGTGTGTGCTTCCTCGTGACCATGAAACAAACAAACCACACAGTATTTTGTGGCAGAAGATATCTTATTCTATAAATTATTAGCTTCACTTACTGTAAATCAAAGTAAGCTTATCAGTCAGGGTGCAGTGGTCATCTGTATAAATACCAGCACACACACTTACTGAGTTTAGTTGAAACCTAGCCTCTCACAGGTAAACTCCAAACAACATTGACATTATTTTTGTATGCGAATTATGAAATCCTGGCTACTCTAGAATCTGATTCATATATTCACACACAAAGGTGAAGTGAGAGTGTACTTTATTCACAGTGCACCTGTACTGTGTCAAGGAGACATTGTATTTCTTGGGACTGTTCTTAAATCATGATTATGATTATTCACTGGCCTCTTAAATGCATTGGTGCAAAAATTATTTCAAAGTTCTCTGGTACAATAAAAGATGGGCAAAATTTCAGTTTATTTGATACACTAATTACTAAACAGACCGGTATTAAAACAAAAATTAATGTGAATGATTTTTGCATAAAATTCAACATTCTTCGTCCAAAATTAATTCTCTCATCCTCGGCTGTGCTGTTTCATCACATTCTTCATACAGTGCATCTAGTAAAATCATCTTTTGTCAATCCAGGCCCAAACAGTTATACATCAAGGAAAGAAATTAGAATCTTATATACAATATTTTAGGATATTCATTCAAAACTCATTACCATCACATGACAAAATAAACTGGAAGGAAGAAAAACAGAAATAAAAAAAAAATAGGTTGGGTCCAGCTAAGTCTGGACGAAGCATGCCCTGCACTGTTTCTCTTTGTGAATGCGTTGCTGAATGCACATACTTTCATCTCCCCCCCCCCCCCCCCCCCCCCACACACACACACACACACACACCTCCACTGACAACACTTAGTATGTTGTGCAGGAAGGCAAACTGATTGGTTTTCAAGAAGGAACCCATGTCCAGAAATGCATGGCTTCGGTGTTGGAGAGTGTTGAAGTCCGAGGCCAAACAGTTGTGATGGTTTGTTCCAATGAAATTTGGTATTTTAATATGGGAGCTATGCAACCGTTTAGCCATCTGTGGATAGATAGCCTGAGCCTAATAACACTCCTAAACATGGACTACATTTCTGAACACAGAAGTTGTGCACACTGCAGACCTTGTGTGGTGTGCCAGTGCAATAATGTTGTTGACGAAAGTACGACATGTACCAGAACAGTTGTGAAATTTACTGACATGGTGCTTGCATACAGCAAAGCAGTTTGTAGTGGAAGAGCTACTGCATGCGGAATATTTTCCAAACAGATGTACACCATTTCATTCCTGTCTTGCAGCCATAGAGAGATGCCTCAGAAAAGTTGGAAAGTTTATCATAGGTACTTTATGCCTGAGCTGTGTCCACTGAACAGTAATGTAGTGGCACTTCCTGCTGGGTACTTATGAGTACTATCCCTAGTCCACTGTTTGTCCACTGGTAGGTGCTGAAACATGATAGGGGTGGTTCACACTCGGCTCTCGAACACTACAGTTAAGAGCAGGACATGCTGACAATGTTCAAAGAGGACCAAGCCACCAGCACTCAGCAGGTGGCACAGCCACTGCACATGGATAAAACTGACATGGGGCATGTTGTCCATGAACACTGGCTCCATCTACGCCATCTGCAGGAGAGGACTACACATAAAAGGTTCAGTTTGCACACAGGTATTTACAATTATCCACATTCCAGTTACAATTCACAAGCTTGGTGCTGTTTAAGGATGAATGCACATTTACTAGAGATGGCATATTAAACTTCCACAACATGCATATTTTTGGCGGAAAAAATCATCAACAAAAGGTTGGTATTAACAACTGGTCCAGTATATATGAAGATAGTAACTGTTCTCGAAAGAACAGATACAACTGATGACCATGCAGCTTCTCTAGAATAAATGATAATTAACTGAAACCCTCAGCTGCCGACAGGTGTAGTTGATATAGTTAAAGGCTACCCAGTCACTGACCTTCATCTGTGCGAATGTGTACAGGTTGCCCCAACTCTTACGGGAATTATCACCTTAGTTGGCGTGAGTAATGAGTGGATGGGCAAATATCTATTAGGAACATTATGTATGTATATTGTGGGCAGTTGGAAATATGGGCCTCATAGGAGGCATGCAAGGGATAAGTCCTTGCAGTCGCGCTATTTATCTGTGTCCTCACTGGCTCAGATGGATAGAGCGTCTGCCATGTAAGCAGGAGATCCTGGGTTAGAGTCCCAGTGGGGGCCACACATTTTCAGCTATCCCCATCGAGGTATATCAACTACACATGTTGGCAGCTGAGAGTTTCAATTAATTATCATTCAAGGTCCAGTATAATTGGTGCCCATATGATTGGGACATATTTCCTGCAAACAGACTAACAGGACCAATCTATCTCACATTTATTAAAGATGTTTTGCGTATTCTATTGGATGTAGTATCACTAAACATTCAGATGGACATGTGGGGCTGCAATACGATGGTGCTCCAACAGACTTTGATGTTGATGTGCAGAATCCCCTCACATCGCATGTCCCAATCAGTGGATTGGTAGAGATGGACCAATTGCATGGCCAGCACAGTTATCATATCTGGCACCTATCAACCATTTTCTTTGGGGTAGTATGAAACTTATGATGTACAGCACACCTGTAATGTCAGTGGAGGACCTTATTGCTCGAATTCACAGAGAATTGAAACACTTCAAAGCAAACTGCACATTTGGCTCCTGTGATGAGTATCTGTGCCACTGACGCAGGCTCTGCATTGATGTAGGAGATATGCAGTTCGAAGGCCGTTTGTAACCCAGACAGCATGATGTGCTACTCATTGATATTGTGTGGAATACACACTCATCTCAGACTTATATTTGGGGGGGGGGGGCGGTGGGGGGGGGGGGGGGGGGGGTGGAGGAGGGAAAATATGTATATATATTCCCATTAGTTTTCATTACAACTTTGGATTCATTCCCAACAAATTACCAGTACTTTTATGCAAAAACCGATAATTTTACATATAAAATTATCTTCTAAGCATTGCACTGAAATATATTGCCTATATCACATAACACAATCTGTTTCTTTCAATACATACACTGTTAATGAAATATTTTAAGTCACTATATGGTGGGCAACAAGATCACTCTTTTTAACTATCACAAAATGCATTATGCATTATAAGTAGAAATCCATGACTAACAACTCAAGGAATACCTTTTGTGTCACTTTTACTCATTCTTTCACACACATTTTCTGCCTGATATAGTCAAAACAGGGCTCTCAAAAAAAAAAAAAAAAAAAAAAATTCCCAATTTCATCCATTCCTAACAATACTTTAAAATTTATTCTGCGCCTCTACATTTATTATCAGTCATTTCCTCTTCTTTCCTAGTCCATAAACCCAACCACCCAGGACGCCCCACTGTAGTCAGTTACTATGCTCCCACTGGATCTCTGCTCTTGTAGACCAACATATTCAACCTATTACCCAGAACCTACCCTCCTATATAAAAGATACCACCCATTTCCTCCACAATTCCTGTCCCTTTACCACATGGTGCCCTGCTCGTCACTATTGATATCATCCCCCTTTACACTAACATCCCTAATGCCCAAGGCCTTACCGCTATTGAACACTATCTTCCCCAACACACTATAGTTTCCAGACCAACAACCTCCTTCCTAGTCACCATGTCCAACTATATCCTCAACCACAATTACTTCTTCTTTGAAGACATTTCCTACAAACAAATCCAGGAACGGCTACGAGCACCCGCATGGCACCATCCTTTACAACCTGTTAATGGGCGATCTAGAGGAATCCTTCCTAAACACTCAGAATCCTAAACCCCTCATCTGTTTCAGATTCACTGAACACGTCTTTGTAATCTAGATTGAGGATGAAGACACCCTATCCACATTCCTAAAGAACCTCAACAACTTCTTCCCCATTTGCTTCACATGGTCCTACTCAACCCAACAGGCCACCTTCCTTGATGTTGACCTCCATCTCAAAGTTGGCTACATCAGTACCTCCGTCCATATCAAACCTACTAACCACCAGCAATACCTCCACTTCGTCAGCTGCCACCTGTTCCATACTAAGAAGTCCTTTCCATACAACCCAGCCACACATGGTCATCAGTCCCTCTCAAAATATACCGAGGGTCTCACTGAAGCCTCCAGAGATTTTATCCTCCCAACCTTGTAGAATAACAAATCTTCCATGCCTTATCTTACCAGTCTCCCACCACCTCCCAAAGCCCCACGAGCAACTGAATTATTTTCTCCACCAGGGTTTCAACTCAATCTCGTTGTGGACTGAAATGAGAAATGTCCTGCCCACTATCCTTCCCACCCCTCCCACAGTGGTATTCCGACATGCACCGAACCTACACAATATACTCGTCCATCCCTACACAACCCCTGCTCCCAACTCCTTACCTCATGGCTCGTGCCCCTGTAATAGACCTAGATGGAAGACCTGTCCCATAGATCCACCACCTACTGCAGTCCGATCAGAAACATTACCTATCCCATCAAAGGCAGCGCTACCTGTCAAACCAAGTCATGTGATCTACAAGCTAAGCTGCAATCACTGTGCTGCATTCTGTGGGCATGACAACCAACAAGCTGTCTGTATGCATGAATGGCCACTAACAAACTGTGGCCAAAAAACAAGTGGACCACCCTTTTGCTGAGCACGCTGCGAAACATGACATCCTTCATTTCAATGACTGCTTCACAGCCTGTGCCCTATGGATCCTTCCCACCAACACCAGCTTTTCTGAATTGTGCAGGTGGGAACTTTCCCTGCAATACATCCTAAGTTCCTGTAACCTTCTGGGCCTCAATCTTTGTTAGTCATTGTCCTCACCCATCCATCCGCTGCCTGTTCCCAGTCCAGCACTACACAACCCTCATTCCACTATCACACCCAATCTTTTTACTTCTCTCCTGTTCTGCTATCCCCCCATGTCTAGCTGGCCCTCCATCTAACCTGCACCACTTCCTGTCCGCCACCCCTACACTACTATCACTCCCACTCCCCACCCCAGCCTCCTCCTAACCCCCCCCCCCCCCCACCCACCCAGTCGAGGCCCCCATCGTGCACTGGTGTTCAAAGGCTTTACTGGCTGAAACCCTTATTTGTGACAGTCTTTCTGTTGTGCCTATCTGCGACTCAGCATCTCCACTATATGGCAAGTGGCAATTTTCCTTATAATATTGTTACATTACATCCTCGATTTTCCATTGTTTGATTTATTTAATAATCGTTCCTTAAATGAAGTAAAAAGTATGGGGACAACTAGTTCAAGAGAAAAATCACAGTACTATGTTGAAAAAGTAACTCTCATAAAATTCAGTCATCTGTATGTATTACCAACTTCTAATTCAGAAATTGAAAAAGTTATACGTTCTCTGAAAATAAAAGCTCATCTGTTTTAATGGTGTTTCCAGTAGAGTACTCAAGATTTGTTCATATATAATAAGCCTGATGTTATCTGAAATATGTAATGCACCACTAACTTAAGGCATTTTTCAACAGAGACTTAAATAGGCCATTATTAAACCCCTCTTTAATAAAGTCATAAAAGGGATGTCAATAACTACAAACCTGTTTCCTGCTGATATCATTTTACAACGTTTTCCATCAAGTTTTGTCTGTTTCACATTGATCACATGCTGAATCAATTCATAAATTTAGTTTTCTCATTCACTTACCCTGCTTCAATAGGGTAAAACTGAACTCGATACTATCTTTGCTTTTCTTCCAATAATGTAACCTTGAACAGCTCTCCTTCCTGACCTCTTCCACATTTGTTGTCCCTTAATAATTGTGTAATATTCTTAGGTTTTTCCAAGAACGTGTACAGTCTTCATATTCATCTCCTCTCTCATTTTTTTTCTATTTTGACACTCTGGTCTTCCATATCTGTCACCTTTAAATTTAGTATTACGTCTGGAGGTGGGTTATTGTTTGAGAATAATTTGCCTCGAGGACACAACTTACTGTACCACCAATTGTCCATATCTCCAAATCACTATTATTAGCAGTCCACTTACTCCCAAACCCTTTATCAGACTAATTTAAATAATCAAGGTGATGTAGAAATTCTAACACAGTTTTACCTATTAGATTCTCTTTAGCTGTTCTTGGTCACCAGTTAATTAGTGTTTCAATTAAATATGATTAATCAATTCTGTCAACCAGATATTTGGCTTGATTTATATGCTGCTCTGCACAATTCCTATATCCACACCATGATTATTATAAGCTCCACGTTGTTGCCTTAAAATATTCTAGGTGCCTGAGGGACCAGAATTTTGTTTTGTACTCCTCTCGAACTGTTCATACATCTAAATGTATCTATACTCTGCAAGCCACCTTGCAGTGTGCGGCAGTCAGTACTTTGTGGATCACTGTGACTTCCCCTTTTACGGGAATTACAATTGCTGGTAAACCTCCATATGGACTCAAATCTCTAATTTTTTCTTCATGGTCTTTTCATGAGATATATGTAGGAGGAAGAAATATATTGTTTGTCTCTTCTGGAAATGTATGATCTCGGGATTTTAGTAGTAAATCACATTGTGATGCACAAAGCTCTCTGGCTGCATCTGCCTTTAGAGATGGCTGAGCATCTGTGTGACACTTTCATGCTTACTAAATAAACGCAATGTGCTGCTCTTCTTTGAATCTTATGTATTTCCTTTAGCAATTCTACCTGGATTTCTTCTCACACTGTCCAAATGAGGACTCTGGAAGCTACTTACTATGTTGGTGGAAGACATTTCCTGAGAATCCTTCCAGTCACTCTCAGTTAGGTATCTGCATTACTTGTGATTACTTTTATGTGGTTATTCCACTTTACATCACTCTGTGCGTAATTTCTAGATATTTTATGGAAGTAACAGCTTCCAGTGATTGCTATGCATTCATGTAATCATAAAACAATGGGTCTTTCTGCCCATTTATGAATATGTTACATTTGTTTCTGTTGAAGGACAACTGCCACTCCCTGCACCAAGTAACAATCCTCTGCAGGTCTTCCTGCATTTTGCTGCAGTTTTCAAGCATTGCATTGTCTCTATATACAACATCATCTGCAAAAAGCTTTATACAACTTCTTATGTTATCGACTATGACACATATAAAAGGTGTCTCTCCTAAGAGTCATCAGGCAGATTTTCTCTGGTGTTTTGGAAAATATTTGCAATTTTGTTTTTGCAATATGTAGCTAGATCCATCCCAAACAAAGACTGTTCATCACATATTTTTTTAAGTGACAGAAAGTGTCCCTTTGTTTCCCACAACAAACAAAATTATTTTTTAAGCAGAATCAGATCAGTCCCAAATCAGTCTTGTGAAATATTTATTTTATTGATCTGTATTAACACAGACAGTAAAACAGGAAGAATAACCAGTAGCGAATGACCAGTGCCACCACATACTCCCTTCATGTACACGTGAAGTTGTGAGGGTAATCTGAAAAAGTTCTCGAAATAGAATAGAAATAAACAAGTTACTGCAGTATTTTTCAATGCAGTCTCCCTGTATGGTTACACACTTGGTCGAGTGATGTTCTAATGGTTTGATCCCATCTCGAAAATTAGATTCCTCCCAGCCTACAGAATATCCAGCAACTTTGGCTGTCATTGCTTCATTTGAAGAGAATCTCCGTCCACTGAGGACAATTTTGGGCTTGGGGAAGAAATGGAAATCTGATGGAGCCAAATAAGCCAGATGCAGCAACAATTCATATCTTAGTTCATGTATTTTTTGCCAATGGAAATAACACTTGTAGGTGGGTGTGCATTATCTTGACAAAAGACGATTTTCTTCATTGACAAAGATGGCTATTTTTTGTGTTCTTTTTTGTAGCTGGTCTAGGAGGTTAGCACAATATTGTCCAATAACTGCTTGATCAGTAGGAAGATAAACTATCATCAGAATATGTTTTGTTTCTCAGAAAACTAATGCCATGACCTTTCTGGCTGACCATACCACCTTTTTTTCTTTGGTGGTGGTGAATCAACAATTTTCTGGTGCTTTGGCTGTTCTTTTGTCTCTGGGTTATAGTAGTCACTAACTGGCACAAAAGATTATTTGAACATTTCCATTCAAATGTGTTTCTGTTACTGCTTTGAGAGCTGCAGAACCACATTGTACATCATACAGAATATCAGTATGGCAAAGGAAAGAAACACAACATCAGTGACAATTTAATTTTCACTACGCAACACTTCTTTTAATTAGTATTCTTTCAGTTGAATACTCTTGACCCAACAGCAGCCTCCATGTGTTTCAACACACAATCAATGGGCAACTGAAATAGGCCACTCATGCCTCACTTTCCAGTGCATCAGCTCTAACTGCCATGCCAGAAAACACACTACAGCAACAAGCTCTTCACATATGACTGCACTGCATTCCTTGGATTCACAAAGCCCAGTGCCATCTCAGAAAATGCCACAATAGTATGAAGAAAAAACATTAACTTTTCATTACTTTACTATTCAACATTGAAAAAAAGCCAGTGTGGAACTAAGCCAAATAATGAGCATGGATGAAACCCTTCTGACATTTGATATGCCAAGTAACAGAATTGTTGCCATGAAAGGTGCTAAAACTGTAACTATAAAAACAAGTAGACATGAAAAAAATGCACTACACTGTTGTCCTTTCATGTTGTGCTGATGGTACTAAACTTACTCCAATGATTACTTTCAAGTGCAAATCAATGCCAAAACCTTCTGAAATACCGCCAGGTGGTGGTGTTCACATACATGGCAAGGGCAGGATGGATGAGGATGGTATGAAATTATGGATTAACAGAGATGGGAGGGAAGGAAAGTTGCTTTATTGAAGTAGAGTTCTTGTGCTAGATCAGTTTAATAGGCATTTGAAAAATTCTGTAAAAGAGACACTAAGACACAGAAATACAGAGCTTGCTGTTATTCTGAGAGGACTTACTTCACAAGTGCAGTCTCTTGATGACTCAATAAATACACCACTTAAAGATATGAGAGAGGAATGTAACAACGGATGATAGACAAAATTCAACACAAATTCATGCCAAAGAAAGCTTAAAATGACCAGTTATGGTCTAGAGTGAGAGAAAACATTATTGTTAAATTTTTCAAGATGTGTGGCAAAAGCAACGCTCTTGATGGCAGTGAAGACC
The DNA here is from genome assembly GCF_021461385.2 of Schistocerca piceifrons. Lineage (NCBI taxonomy): Eukaryota > Metazoa > Arthropoda > Insecta > Orthoptera > Acrididae > Schistocerca > Schistocerca piceifrons. Next base: position 759,808,387 of record NC_060138.1, read on the forward strand.
ATCTTATATATAAGAAGAGGACAATGATGATGATGAAGAGGAAGATGAAGAGAGAGTTCAGATGGTGATTTTCAGGGATTTTGACAGTCTGTTTGGTTTTATAAACTACGAATTTTTTTTAGTCTGGCTTTGCAGTCTAATAATAAAAATAGTAAAAATGTAAGTTTTTGAAAAAATTGCTAAAAATTAATGTGCATTTTATAGTCCATAAAATATGGCATGCCATGCTGTTTCACCACATTGCTCATAGAGCAGACCTCCCTCACCTAGTAAATGCATCTTTTAACAAACCATACCCTAGCAGTTACATATCAAAGAAAAAAACAACTTTAGAATCTTATTTATCATATTTTAGGATACTCATTTGTAATTCATTCTCGTTACAACACAAAAAATGCTGGGAGAGAGGAAAAAAATTATGATGGATTCAGTTCTGTAAGGACAAAGTGTGCCCTGACAAAAAAGAATGTCTTGGCCATGGGTATAGGTCATAAAGATATTATTATAGAACCAGACTCGCCCGAGGAATTTAGGACCTTAAGTGGCTTGTAAGCATTGCCCCACATTACCAATAAATGGAGTGGTATATAAGGGGCTATGTGCATGACCAAGAGTGTGCTTTTTAAATATTTCCTTCAGAAGAGTAGTAGTTGTTGGTTATGTACAAGGAATGAGATGTTGAATTAGAAGACGGAGTGCTCAGTGGTGGAAAGGCCATTCGCAGTAGGATGTTTAGTGTGAAGGAAGGTGGTGTCAACATGGTCAATGCATCAACTATATGTTAGCAGTTATTTTTACTGTTTCCATTGTTTGTATCCCTTCCAGGCCTTTCCACTTGTTATTTTTACTTCTGTGTTACCCAGAACTTTCCAGTTGTTATTTTATATTTTCACTGTTTGTGTCCTATACAGGACTTTTCAATATCATAGACACAATTTATATTGGTAAGTTACACTTGCTGCTAGATTATGGATTTGCTACTGAAATACTATTCAAGAAAAACATGTTAGAAGGTATCATTAAGAAAAATAAAGGGAAACATCTAATTTAAAATGGATCAGTGCCATGAGTGTATCTGAGAATGTTCATGACAGGTGACACTGACTATAAATTTATTACTATTTTGTAATGTTTAGAAACACTTGTGAAGCAGCTCATATTCTTGGAACACAGAAAATGTATCAAACAATTATTTAGCCACATTACTGTCAAAATTGGTAGAGATGTTCGGAAAGTCTGTGAGATGTTAACGAATGACAGTAATATACAGGTGAACACATTGCAATCTTTACAATCAATCACCACCACTGCCTACTTACGGTGTAAAACATTACCGGTAAGTAGGTTTCATTCCTAAAATAACTGTAATTAGTTTTCAGCATTCACTTCACTATTCATTTCACTTTCCAAGAGATTCACAGGAAATAAGTCACCCCATTTGCTTGCTCTTGCACATCTGTACGCAATTCTGAAAAAGAAAAGTTTTCCTCACATCACAAACCAAGACACAAAAACAAAAAAAGTGACAACTATATTCAGTAATACCCACTGCACTTTGAATGATTGCTTGTATTGTAATCATTGACTGAATAGAGGGATTTTATAGAAAAGAGTCTATCATTAATTTAAAAATAGTGTACAATAAGCTCATTTTAGATAATACAACAGCACTTAAAAATCTGTCAGATAAACAATTATTTACAAGTTTATCTTCAGGGACCTTTAACTGTATAATTCTTTTTCTTTATGTGAAGCAATTTGCAATATAATTTAAATGGATAGATAAAAATTCTACTCACCCACTGGTCGCAGGAGAACACACACACAAAAAGGTTTAACTTTTAAAAACTTTCTGAGCCAGTGGTTCCTTCCTCTGGCAGAAGAGTTGAAGAGGAAGGAAGAGGGTGAAGGAAAAGGAGTTGATAGGTTTAGGGAAAGGGCATAGATCCAAAAAGTCACCCAGAACCCCATGTCAGGGGAGACTTACCAGACGGGATGAGAGGAGAAGACTGACTGTTGGGAAATGCACCAGATGAGATCGGAAAACCTGAGGGCTTAAAGATGGAAGACAAGGTAATGTGAACACAGAGATTACTACTAAAACATTATGCATGAGTAAATAAGAGTGAAAAACTAAGAGCATTGAATGTAACAGAGGTGGGAGCAGGGATGGCAAAAAATAGACAGGTTAAAAAATGAAAGATGCAGAAAACTAAAATAGAGTGAAGAAATGAGTAGCTACTGTGAAGAAATGCTGAGATAGAAGGAATCAATGTAAATTAGGGCCAGGCGGGTGATGAGAACCAAGGACATAAGTATGGCACTAGTTCCCACCTGCGTAGTTCTGAGAAACTGGTGTCTGGGGGAAGAATCCAGATGGCGCATGGTAAAACAGGCACCGAGGTCATGCCCGTCATGTTGTACAGCATGCTCTGCAGCAGGATATTGTGTGTTGCCGGTTTACACCTGCTGCCTATACCCTTCATCCTGACTGATAATTCATGATACTCATGCCAATACTCTAAAACATGACAGTCAAGAGCTCAGTGCCTAAGCCACACATTTTTTTCCAGTTTTTGTAATCCAAAAAACTGCCTGTGGCTTAAAATCGAGAGCAAAGTAAGTGGAAGTTCTGAAAAATGTTGGTAGGTGCCGCCACACCTAACTTCTGCCGTCGAATATATGTAGCACTACACAGGCATGCTTTGCAGCCACAAAGATAAACACTGGTGCCAAAACCTCTGCGTCAGTAAATAAACTTAAAAAAAGGTGGAAGACGAGCTTTTTTTCTCCGCCCCAAGTTTCGACCACTGCATTTTCATACATTATCCAATGAAGTAAATACAAATTCCATACTGTTCATCTTCGAATGTAGCAGCCTTTCAATGTACTACAAAAATCTGACTGGCAAGACTGTTTGGGATGTTTGTCAATATGGCCAACTCTATATTCTGAATTTTTTCCTACCTGTGTCAAGTGATGGTTGCTAATAGGAACTTGTATGAATTGTGAATCACCTGCAGAATTCTCTTCACCATAATAATACGAATGTAAACATTTTGCCATGTATTCTTTCGTGTTTGCTGCTATCTCATTTAAATCCTGTCTGCCTAATAAACTACGAAACTAGAGTGAGACAACAGCAAACGCGAAAGAATATACATATCATGTCATGTTTATATTCATATTATTCTTATTCTGAATACTGATACAGTCAGAAATGAAGCACGGCAACTGACTAGATTTTTAAATCTAATATGACTCTAATTTCTATGCAGAATGTAATGTACTAAAGAGGCATCTGCAAAGATTTTCAAACGGAGAAAAATTTTCGCTAAACTCTTGTTCAGAATATCTTCTATCATATGCAGCCTATTATTTGGTTCTCATTTATCATTATCAAATAAAGCAGCAGTGTAAGTAACAACAAATAGCAGTATCTTGCCATTGTTTTGCTAATGAGACAATTCTTCTCTTTTTTTCATTATAAGCAGCGGTAGCGCACCCAAAAGCAAGCCATGCGGCAACAGTCCATAAACACTCATTATCAGAATGCAAGAAAAAATGCATAACACACTAAAATAATGCATTTTCAGCTTAGAGTGACGTAAACACTTACAACAAAGAGAACGGCGCTTATCAGATCAAAGAAAAATAAGCAATCAATTCAAACCAGATGAAGCATGTGAAAAAGGAAGGGTAGCCGTATAAATACGGATGGAGTGCCTGACACATAGCAATGGCTACCTGGTAAAACTTAACTGCTAAGCTTACGACTCGAACCACACTACTGCAGCTGTATTGTCATTCATTCGACCTAAATTGTGTCTCATATTTCAATGGACCAACTTTGTTTCGATTTGGAGGTGTGGTCTAAAACTTTTCTCCCCCCTTGAATTTCAAGTCTCAAATTTCAGGTGCGGCTTAGATTCAGGAAATTTTTTTTCCTTGATTTCGAGTCTCATTTTTCAGGTGCAGCTTAGATTCGAGTGCGGCTTAGATTCAAGTAAATACGGTACACCATCTAGATTCTTTCCCCAGACACCAGTTTCTCAGATTCTCGCCACCCACCTAGCCTTAATTTATGTTGATTCTTTCTGTCTCAGCATTTCTTCGCACTAACTACTCCTTTCTCCATTCCATTTTAGTTTTCTGCATCTTTCATTTTCTAGCCTGTCTATTTTTCGCCGACCCCCCTCCCACCTCTGTTATGAGAATGCACTTAGTTTTTCCCTCTTATCAACTCGTGCATGATGTTTTAGTACTAAGCTCTGCGTTCATATTACCCTGTCTTCCACCTTTAAGCTCTAAGATTTTCAAATCTCGTTCAGTGTATTCCTCATCCATCAGTCTTTCCTTCTCATCCCATTCGGTAAATCTCCACTGATCCTGGTTTTTGGGTGACTTTTCTGGACTGTGACCCTTTCCCTAAACTTCTCCAGTCCTTTTCCTTCACCCCTCTTCCTTCCCTTCCACTCTTTTGCCACAAGAAGGAGCCACTGGCTCCCAAAGCTTGTAAAAGTTAAAAGTTTTTGTGTGAGTGTTCTCTCCTAGCACCACTTGATGAGTAGATGTTATATCTATGCATTTACATTTTACTGTCAATAACTGATTATTTTTGTCATTACAATGTACAATATGTCATCCAACTATAAATTTAATTACAGTCTTGTCATTTCCTATAATCTATGAAACGTTCACTTTTTTTTACAATGAAACTAATACATTATGCTGGATTCAAAGCCACAGACATTCAAGGCAGAGTAAACATCCTCAGTGATTTTTTTATATGCATTAATGTAATGAATAAACAACAGGTGGGATAGTACTGACGATTCTCTCCATATAAATTGTAGCCTGATGTGATGCTTCATGTGTAATTCCTTTAAATTTTGTCTAGTTTACTGTACTTTAGATAAGAAATTCTAATATATATGGTTGCCTCTGCAGTTTTTCTTATGTATACTGCACCAGCTTTACTCAGATGCTGAGAGCATGGTCATGCACTATTCCCCATTGTTAAAAGATTCTGAATAACAAAGATTAAAGACAAGAGGGAAACATTCCACGTGGGAAAAATATATCTAAAAACAAAGATGATGTGACTTACCAAACGAAAGTGCTGGCAGGTTGATAGACACACAAACAAACACAAACATACACACAAAATTCTAGCTTTCGCAACCAACGGTTGCTTCATCAGGAAAGAGGGAAGGAGAGGGAAAGACGAAAGGATGTGGGTTTTAAGGGAGAGGGTAAAGAGTCATTCCAATCCCGGGAGCGGAAAGACTTACCTTAGGGGGAAAAAAGGACAGGTATACACTCGCGCGCACACACACACATATCCATCCGCACATACACAGACACAAGTAGACATTTGTAAAGGCAAAGACTTTCCCTCTTTCCTGATGAAGCAAGTTGGAATTTTGTGTGTACGTTTGTGTTTGTTTGTGTGTCTATTAACCTGCCAGCACTTTCATAGGGAACAGCCATGGACAGCCATGGGTACCAGGATGGCCCCCTCGTACGCCAACCTATTCATGGGTCGCTTAGAGGAAGCCTTCTTGGTTACCCAGGCCAGCCAACCCAAAGTTTGGTACAGATTTATTGATGACATTTTCATGATCTGGACTCACAGTGAAGAAGGACTCCAGAATTTCCTCTCCAACCTCAACTCCTTTGTTTCCATCAGATTCACCTGGTCCTACTCCAAATCCCATGCCACTTTCCTTGATGTTGACCTTCACCTGTCCAATGGCCAGCTTCACACGTCCGTCCACATCAAACCCACCAACAAGCAACAGTACCTCCATTATGACAGCTGCCACCCATTCCACATCAAACGGTCCCTTCCCTACAGCCTAGGTCTTCGTGGCAAACGAATCTGCTCCAGTCCGGAATCCCTGAACCATTACACTAACAACCTGAAAACAGCTTTTGCATCCCACAACTACCCTCCCGACCTGGTACAGAAGCAAATAACCAGAGCCACTTCCTCATCCCCTCAAACCCAGAACCTCCCACAGAAGAACCCCAAAAGTGCCCCACTTGTGACAGGATATTTTCCGGGACTGGATCAGACTCTGAATGTGGCTCTCCAGCAGGGATACGACTTCCTCAAATCCTGCCCTGAAATGAGATCCATCCTTCATGAAATCCTCCCCACTCCACCAAGAGTGTCTTTCCGCCGTCCACCTAACCTTCGTAACCTCTTAGTTCATCCCTATGAAATCCCTAAACCACCTTCCCTACCCTCTGGCTCCTACCCTTGTAACCGCCCCCAGTGTAAAACCTGTCCCATGCACCCTCCCACCACCACCTACTCCAGTCCTGTAACCCGGAAGGTGTACACGATCAAAGGCAGAGCCACGTGTGAAAGCACCCACGTGATTTACCAACTGACCTGCCTACACTGTGAAGCTTTCTATGTGGGAATGACCAGCAACAAACTGTCAATTCACATGAATGGACACAGGCAGACAGTATTTGTTGGTAATGAGGATCACCCTGTGGCTAAACATGCCTTGGTGCACGGCCATCACATCTTGACACAGTGTTACACTGTCCGGGTTGTCTAGATACTTCCCACTAACACCAACCTGTCAGAACTCCGGAGATGGGAACTTGCCCTTCAGTATATCCTCTCTTCTCATTATCCACCAGGCCTCAATCTCCGCTAATTTCTAATTTCAATTTGCCGCCGCTCATACCTCACCTGTCTTTCAACAACATCTTTGCCTCTGTACTTCTGCCTCGACTGACATCTCTGCCCAAACTCTTTGCCTTTACAAATGTCTGCTTGTGTCTGTGTATGTGCGGATGGATATGTGTGTGTGTGCGCGAGTGTATACCCGTCCTTTTTTCCCCCTAAGGTAAGTCTTTCCGCTCCCGGGATTGGAATGACTCCTTACCCTCTCCCTTAAAACCCACTTCCTTTCGTCTTCCCTGATGAGGCAACAGTTTGTTGCGAAAGCTTGAATTTTGTGTGTATGTTAGTGTTTGTTTGTGTGTCTATCGACCAGCCAGCGCTTTCGTTCGGTAAGTCACCTCATCTTTGTTTTTATATATAATTTTTCCCACGTGGAATGTTTCCTTCTATTATATATATATATATATATATATATATATATTAAAAAAATAGAGGGAAACACAAACATACACACAAAATTCAAGCTTTCGCAGGATGTGGGTTTTAAGGGAGAGGGTAAGGAGTCATTCCAATCCCGGGACCGGAAAGACTGACCTTAGGGGGAAAAAAGGACAGGTATACACTCGCTCACACACCCATATCCAACCGCACATACACAGACACAAGCAGACATTTGTAAAAGCCTTTACAAATGTCTGCTTGTGTCTGTGTATGTGCGGTTGGATATGGGTGTGTGTGTGGATGGATGTGTGTGTGTGTGCGAGTGTATACCTGTCCTTTTTTCCCCCCTAAGGTAAGTCTTTCTGCTCCCGGGATTGGAATGACTCCTTACCCTCTCGCTTAAAACCCACATCCTTTCGTCTTTCCCTCTCCTTCCCTCTTTCCTGATGAAGCAACCGTTGGTTGCAAAAGCTTGAATTTTGTGTGTGTCTATATATAGACACACACACACACACACACACACACACACACACAATTGGGCTGTGGCCACTTTGTAAACAAGTATATAATTCTACCAGAACAATATCTCACACTGGCACAATTATAGAGTCCACAAAATGTTTAGGCCCCACTATAGTTTATGAGCATCACACTGGAGTTACTCTACTACCTACTTCAAATGTAACTGTGGCAGTTTGTCATTTCCAATGAACTAATTGGATACTAATGTTCTCTTCATGACTGTCACCTCATCTCTGGCTGATACTGGCGAATTCGTATTTGTTACTAGTAATGCTTTCATGTGTCAGTTCTAAATAAGCCTGTATTAAAGCTTCCAAGCATTTATTGGATAACTCCAAACACCAAGTTTCATATTTCTGGTTTAAGCTGTGTTGTTTCCACAAACTATAAATCACCCTGTCATTAAACTAGCACATAATATTTTACAGAATTCCACCCATCCATTTCCAAGACAACACTGAATGTGCTGCTTGGTGCAGTAACGCAGAGTTAGATAGATCAGTTAAAAATTATGTAGTTAATATGGCAAATTAAGATCCCCATGATATAATGTAGTCCTATATTTCAAATACCTGACTCTCAGTTTTGAATGTCTACTCATTCATAATTAACAGATCCAGTAAATAAAAATTGTATTTCAATCCTTGAAACAATCAAGATTAGTGAAGGATAATGACACATACATAAGTTATAAAAAGACATTACAGTAATAAAACACATCAGCTATACTGCTGCAATAAAGATAATGCAAGCAACTATGTCATGATATCCCATTACATATTAAAACACAGTATACAGACCATATCACTAAATTGGCATACACTGACACAACATATTGCCCAGAAAATAGACAAAACATTTGCTTACTTTCCATGTTTAGAGGCTGTAAAAATAACTTCTGTCAGTTTTCCTGATGCTGTGCACATTCTACAGATGGTGTGTCTTGACCTTACTAGTGTTGGTCTTACAATTCTGGGCCACTGTGCATCATCACTATGTCTGCTGCCTGCAAATTGTACAAAATCCATAACACTCACTTCAGAAAAGGTGACCGCTATGAACTATACACCTAGTTAGCCTTCCCTAAATGCAAGAAATAAAAGTCAAGTAAATAAATTGGCTTTGCAAAAAAGAAAGAGACCATTCAATAATATATTAAACATGAAGTTGTCAGCAAGCAGAATGTAAATGTCATCTGAAGTGCAACCCATCGTTAACACAACCCTTGTTACAGGAAATTTAGGATGGATAAAGATTTTTTGTCTTTTCACATTTCTCCCTTTTTACTTCAACAATCAGTGGAACAGTGACAGTATACTAATGAGACATTACTATGAATGAAAGTGAAATTTGAAAATGGGTAGAATGTAGGAGGAGGAAGGGTGTTGGATTTAGTAGTAAGGAGAACTGTTCACATATTGAGATCAGCAAAAAAACTAATGAAATAAGACAAGCTACATGAATTGGAGTGGTTAAAGAAAAAGGATAGAATCCATGAATGTGAAAGAAAGATATGATAAAAATAGAATACAACCATGAGCAAAAGACAATAACCTAAATTTAGCACCAGAGGAGGAGGGGGGAACAGAAAATAATTGTGATGACATGGTTGAGGACACTCATCATGAGAGGTGTTTAGTAATTCTGACAACATAGTGAAATGAGAGAGAGAACAGGATAACATGATTACTGAACGCAATGGAAGAGCTATAAATGGTATATCACAGGTAGCAAACATATTTAACAATCATTTCTTAGATATAGTCTGAAAGATACTGACAAACAGTTAATGAGGAAAATCACAGAAGCATGTAAAAAAAACAGCTGTCCTAGAGTTCAATCATTGATACATTTGTGCTACTAACTTATCCTTCTGAAATTAAGAAAACTATATATTCCATCAAAAATAAAAACTCATCCAGTTTTGATGGTGATTCCCATATAATAATCCCCTGAAATATGTAATGTATCACTAACTCAAGGCATTTTTTCAGAGGGGTTGAAATATGTCATTGTCAGTTTCTCCATAAGAAGGGATGACAAGAGAGATGTTGATAACTACAAACCTGTTTACTTTTGGCATTATTTTCCAAATTTTTTGAGAATAAGTACACCATCTTCTAGAATAGTAATCCACATGAGCAACAATAATATCCTCAGCAAATCACAGTTCAGATTTCAGAAGAGTTTTTCTACTGAGAATGCCATTTACATGTTCATTCACCAAATTTGACAAGCATTAAATAATAAAATAGTCCCACATGGTATTTTCTGTGACCTATATAAAGCTTTTGACTTGTGAATCACAATATTCTCCTACGTAAATTGAAATGTTATGGGACTGCTGGTATAGGCAACCAATGGATAATGTCATATCCAACCAAAAGAATGTACAAATTTGTACTTGGTAATTCAACTGATGTAGTCCGAGGACATTATTCTGACTGGGGAGAAATCACATATGCAGTTCCCCAAAGCTCAATCTTACGTGCACTATTGTTCCTCACATATGTAAATGGTCTTCCATCTAGCACACAACAAGCACAATTTGTTCCTTTTTCAGATGACACTAATACTGTAAACAGCTGACAGATACACACAGAAACAGAAAAAATAGTAAACAATGTTCTCAGAAGTACCATTGACTGGTTTTCTGTAGATGGTCTCATCCTCAATTTTAAAGAGACACAACATATTCAGTTCTGCACATCTAGGGGTATCACACCAGTGATAAGTTTAACACATGATGAAGAAATAATAAATAGGGTAGAAACTTCAAAATTTTTTGGTGTCTAGATAAATGAGAATTTACACTGGGAAAGCACATTTCGGAAATCCTAAAACAACTTTGTTCAGCCACATTTGCACTTAAAATCACTGCCAATCTTGGGAGAGACAAATCAGTAAGCTGACATATTCTGCATATTTTCATTCAATACTGTCCTATGGAATGATGTTCTGGGATAACTCATCTTTAAGAAAGAAAGTCTTCATTGCACAAAAATGTGTTGTAAGAATAAGGTGTGATGCACACCCACAATCTCCTTATGAGGAATAGGCCGTGCAGATGTATTACAAGATTACACAAAGAGTGAGTCTTCATCTAGGACATTATTTGGAGGAAGATAGAGAAAGTCATTTTGTTTGTGGAGAACACTATTTCTTATCAGAGAATTGTCATAGCTTTTAAAAAATCCCTTTGGTGACTCTAACACACAGATCTTCCAAATGGTTTTGCTATATTTCAAGATCTGCTATTGTCACATAAATCTTTTACTAACAAATATGAAGGTATAAACTCACCACTACAAGGTTCACTACTTAACATTCCTTTATTCATTGATTGTGATGAGATGATATACTTATGCTTTCTTTTGCCTCTTGTGAAGCCCTGACTTTATAGGGAGAAACTCTTTGATGGAACATTTACAATCTCAAGTGCCATTGTTAGTGTGTTGCGAGGTTTTGGTATTCGCTACTGTTTTGGTCATAGACTAAATGATGTTGCACATACTAGTGGCCTAATACTTTCATATGTTTTTGTAGCTTCAACATAAGGGATCAACTTCATGACCTTTATTTCCTGACACTTTCTCTCTTCCATGAAAGCCATATATATTTTTAACTTGGGCCTGCATGATTCATAGACCAAATGGCACAGAAAAAAGGCTATGAAAACAGGCTCAGGTTCATCTGTAACTTTGCTACATTTACTACAGATTACTTTTCCCTATAACAATGTGGTGGATGTTTATAATACTGGCATTTAAAACAGCTCACTATGTTGGGCATGTAGGGTCATCTTTTGAACCTTGATGTGTTCTGGCTATATGCATTTTCGCTATCTATACATTTCCGTCACTTTCTGAGAAACAGATGTTCACATACACAATATACCACACCTAAATCATCCACATATTTTAATTTTCTAGCAATACATTCAGAGCTCTATGGATATAGAATGGTGAAACCTTTTCAAAGAAGCTACTACTTTTTCACTACAAAAAAAGTGTTCTTTGATACACTCAGTGCCCTTTTATTGTACATGGTTTCTTTTAGACCTTAATTTTATCCATTGTTTTTCAGTGTTTCGTCCACGACTGTTTTACTTTCGTAAAATGAAGACAAACTGCCTTCAGTCACAAGTTGCATTTATTTACTGCACTATGCATTTCGAGCCCTGGAGGTTCATCTTCAGGTGCTTTGTAGTGATTTACACCAGTTTTTTTAGTTTTTTGCCTGTTGATATTACATTTTTGTGTTACAACATGGTATATTGTAGATATAAGTTTAACAGCGTTAATAATATGAAACCGACTTACAGTTTAACATTGTATGATGTCTGCTTCTGTTGTACAGTTGGTATACACAATATACATCTTTAATTTTGTAGTACATACTGGGATATATACATTGTCACACACTTTTTCGCACAAGAACACACCTGCATATAAACTTTCACAGTTGTTAAATAATATCCTCAGAGAATTTTACACTTTTGAAACCACATACAAAATAAAAAATGCACGTGAGTTAACAACACTCATCAAAGATGTAAAAATCCCCAGAGAAGCTAGATTTGCCTCATTTGACATTATCAACTTGTTCACAAATATACCTGTTAAAGAGACAATTGAAATTATTAGAAAAAACCTCATCACACACAAAAACTAACCATACCAGAGATTACAGAGTTGGTAGATCTACTTGAACTAGTACTGTCCCACAACTACTTTTCATTTAATAATAAAATCTATCAACAGAGAGAAGGCTTAGCTATGGGTAACTGCATGTCAAGTTTCCTAGCTGACATTTTCATCAACCACTTAGAGAACGTTCTTCAAAGGAGAAAAAAAACTTGTTCAAAAAATTGTGTATTACAAGAGATATGTAGATGACACACTACTCTTATTTGATGGCACTAAAGATGAACTTGAAGAACTCCTCACATCATTCAACTCACTCTACAATAAAATAAAGTTCACAATAGAACATGAAAGAAATCAATCCATAAATTTCTTAGACCTCACAATTGTGAATGAGCAACAAGAACATAACTTGTACATTTACCAAAAACCAACCTCCACTGACATCACAATACATGAATCTTCATACCACCCGAACACACATAAGTATGCTGCATTTAGATCAATGCTGAACAGGGCACATACATTACCTTTAAAACCCGAAGCACTAACACAAGAAATAGATACTATCAAAACAATTGCAGCAAATAATGGTTACTCTGTTAAATCAATTGATAAACTTATCTAAAAAAATTCAAACCAACATCACTCACAAAAACAATGAAAAGAAAACCACCAACACAAAACAAATCTTTACAAGCATTCCATACTTAGGCACAGTATCACAAAAAATAGCTAACTTATTAAAAAAAAAAAAAAAAACAATATTAAAATATCTTTCTCCACAAACAGCAAACTTGGATACCACTTACGTCACACAGTGAACACAAACAAGTCAATAACACTACACAGTGGAATATATAATTTACAATGTAACAGTTGCCCTGCATTTTACATACAAAAAACTGGAAGAACCTTCCACACACAGTATAAAGAACACACCGACACCTTCCAACTAAACCATTTTGAAAAATCTACAATAGCTAACCACATGTATATGAATAAACACAGCCTTGACAACATCCACAACAGCCTAACTGTACTTCACACAGAACCCAACAGTAAAAAATAAAGCTACACAAAGAAAAATATTCTGAAAACCTGTTGAATGAACAAACAGAGTTTAAAAGCCACAATTTTTTTCTACACCTTTAAAAGTTTATATTTTCCTGGGAATCAAATCTGTAATAGTACAAACAGCTGACAACCTACAACATGGTGCCAAATAATTATTTTAATAATACCTGTGTACTAGTAATACTATATCATATTATCTTCTGTGAAACAAGAAAATCGATTATATTTAGAAGCAGAACATCTGTATGAATGAACGAGAATCTTTGGCATGTTTACGTTCTGCTACCACAATGTGCGAAAAAGTGTGTGACACTGTATGTATCCCAGTATGTACTACAAAATTAAATATGTATATTGTGTATACCAACTGCACAACAGAAGCAGACATCATACAATGTTAAACTGTAAGTTAGTTTCATATTATTAACGCTGTTAAACTTATATCTACAATATACCATGTTGTAACACAAAAATGTAATATCAACAGGCAAACATCTAAAAAAAACTGATGTAAATCACTAAAAAGCACCTGAAGATGAGCCTCCAGGGCTCGAAATGCATAGTGCAGTAAAAAAACGCAACTTGTGACTGAAGGTGGTTTGTTGTTTTAGACCTTTTGTTGTTGGAGAACTATCCTCCAATGAGTTTTTCATGGACTGAGTGCCAATACTGATCCTCTGGAGGTGTTTTTGTTTGACATTGTAGGACCCACTGATGGCCCTTGAGCAGCTAGCAAAGCCACAGGTACCAGAAGCAGCCCAATGCAATCAAGGTGCAGTAATTTCCGCAGAGGTTACCACCTAACAACTATTCAGCATCAACAGCTGTCCACCCCCCCCCCCCCCCCCCCCCAGCATGTAACACACAAAGTTTAGTCTATTTACATCCTTGAGATCTGAGTTGGTGACTTAAGACCCTCCTTCACTCTCACACAAAACGATATTCAGAGTGTGCTCACTTTTTCAAAATTATTCTAGTTCATAAGTGTTGTAAAAGTTGTTACACTTCACATCAATATGTTCCGCACCTATTTCTTGAAGGTAACTCTTTGAACTCCAAAAGTTATCAGTGTTCACAAATGGTTAAAATGTTGTTTTGTTGGGTAGGTGGGGGTGGGGGCAGAGCAATGGTAAGAGGTGTCAGTGACTGTGGAATACTGTACTTAAATACTTGCTGTTGGCCTACCGCACTTTGAGGAGTTGCTACCTAATGTAGAGAATAACTACAAATAGGGTTTGTATTAAAAGCTCCTATATCTAGTCCACTTCCCTTTTGGTGGATTGAATTGAATATCTTCAGACCCACAAAACATGAAATTGTAGTAAAGCAGTAAACATGAAAATGCTCTGTGACACATTCTGTCCTCTTCATTTCATGGCTGACATATTTTAGAATATTAAGCACTTTAAAGAAACCAGGAGTCAGATCTCTCCGAAATGCCAATCAAATAAATTCCTCAAAATGAGACCTAAGAACCCAACTGAATTTTTAAATTTTAAAATGACATACCTCATTCTGAATTATAGACAGCAGTATTTTCTCGTCAATAATACAACCTTTTAATTGTTAGATGCAATTGATGTAGGTTGTTGGAAGGCTGGAAGAAGAGCAAAAAATTGAAAAATGATCTGCAAATAATGGGAAGTGATGGAGTTCCTAGCTTTGGAAGAGTTACTACTAACTACTATTAAAAATATGATCACACTTAAATTCAAACTTGTGAAATACCACTCTCTTGTAGAGAATGAACTGAGAATATATCTCAAACAATACATTTTAAAATCTTGGGGGAAGCAAGAACTTTAAAAAGCAAGAAGCTGTTGTTATCAATGGAGAGACGTCTACAGACGTTAAAGTAACCTCTGGCGTGCCACAGGAGAGTGTTATGGGACCACTGATTTTCACAATATATATAAGTGACCTAGTAGATAGTGTCGGAAGTTCCATACGGCTTTTCACGGATGATGCTGTAGTATACAGAGAAGTTGCAGCATTAGAAAATTGTAGCGAAATGCAGGACGATCTGCAGCGGTTAGGCACTTGGTGCAGGGAGTGGCAACTGACCCTTAACATAGACAAATGTAATGTATTGCGAATACATAGAAAGAAGGATCCTTTATTGTACGATTGTATGATAGCGGAACAAACACTGGTAGCAGTTACTTCTGTAAAATATCTGGGAGTATGCATGCGGAACGATTTGAAGTGGAATGATCATATAAAATTAATTGTTGGTAAGGCGGGTACCAGGTTGAGATTCATTGGGAGAGTCCATCAACAAAGGAGGTGGCTTACAAAACACTCGTTCGACCTATACTTGAGTATTGCTCATCAGTGTCGTTCTTCCCGCGAACCATACGCGACTGGAACAGAAAAGGGAGGTAATGACAGTGGCACGTAAAGTGCCCTCCGCCACACACCGTTGGGTGGCTTGCAGAGTATAAATGTAGTTGTAGACTGGAAGCAACATGGATGCAAATGTCTGACACTATTATGCCTCTCAAGGTTAGAAAAATACCTTCTAGATGTTGCTTGCAAAGTATAACCTATTATACAACTGCTGCTAGCAGGATCAGAGAGTCAACAGTGGAGTGATATCTCCTGAAAGCACCCTGACTGTAACTAAGAAACTGCGTGGGTTCTAAGATCCAGACAAAGTGGCAGTTCGCCACAAGCTCTGAGGCTTTCCTTTACAGCTTAGTTATGTAGGGATATTTGGTCCTTCCAAAGTTTGAAGAGGGGGATAAAATAATTAAAATAGCCACTTTCTGTATCAGAAAAGTATCCTGCTTCATTTACAAAGTTAAAATGATGAGTACTTCTTTAACATTTACAACAGAATGCCAAAATATGTTTCAGTATATTTTTCCATGCCCTTTGTACAACTGAAGTCCAAACAACTTCTCTGAGAGCTTGCTCATCAGTAGCAGATGGGTGGTGGTGTGTTTGAAAGAAAAGTTCTGCCAAGATTTGGACAATGTGTCCCTTAATGCTCTGACAAACCCTATTACTGATCACAGCAGGAAAATGATACCTTATTCCCACCTACAAATCCTCTTCATATCTTCCAGAAGACATCAATCCTCTGCCAAAAAGATTCTCTCAATAGTTTGTCACCATAGCCAGGTGGTAATCAAGTCCCAAAATGCAAGATGTGCATTAAACTTCTACCAAACAATAATGGAGGAAGGGGAAGGGGTGGGGGGTGGGGGGGGGGGAGGTAGAGGGTGATGGGTGGGGTGGGGGGGGAGGGAGGGGAAGGTGCTATTTTTTTCGCCCCCTTCCAGTGACAATATCCTTCTTTTACCTGAAATGTTGTGTCGGTCACAGAAAGGAATGGTGTGGGTATTTCTAGCCATCTGAGAGAGTTTAATTGTTTTGGCTTTCAAATATGGTGTTTTTCTAGTGACCTTAATCAGCTGAATATATTTTCATCAATGTGTGGCTGATCAGATCAAGCAAAATGGTGATGAAAACAAAGTTCCATCTCCATGCAGAGTTTACCCAGATTTACTAATACAGCATGATCACTGGGCACTACTGTGGTGTATCTATAGAGTTGACATACCAATGCTTTGGATTTGGAATGTAATGTCTCATTTGAAGACTGATGAAGCCTGCCATGCTCCAGCAATGTCGAACAACTGAAGGTCAAATGCAAATCAACTGTCTTCTCTAGTTCATCATCATCATAATCATGAACAGTCATCCTGTAATCACTGCTGGTAAAAGTCTCTTACATTATAGCATCCAGCTACATGTGTTCATGTAGCTCCTGCATGTTTTCTAACAACTGATATCCCTGTGCTTCCTGAGCTGGAGACTTGTCAGTGCCACCAATCCTCTATACCAAGAACCCTGGGCATGCTTCAACAAAACCCATGTGATGTGACAGTGACACATTATGTACCACGTGGAATCTTGACTTAAATTACTGGATCAAGAAGACAGTAACACCCTCCCCCCTCCACACACGTGCGCACGCTCACGCGCACACACACACACACACACACACACACACACACACACACACACACACACACACAGAGAGAGAGAGAGAGAGAGAGAGAGAGAGAGCAACAATAAGGAAATGACAGATTGCTACACGCGCAGACACACACACACACACACACACACACACACACACACACACACACACAGCAACAATAAGGAAATGACAGATTGCTACTAATTACATAGAGGATGTGTTGAGTTGCAGTCAGCACAATGAAAAACAATGCTAGAAATATTCAGCTTTTGGACTACGCCCATCACCAAAAGAACTCACATACAATCACAACTCACACAACACAGGGCCACTGTCCTCTTCTGGCATTAAGGACCATCTGTGACTACATCCAAGATGAGCAGAGTCATCATACATATTTTCTCTGGTGTTTAGGCAGATATTTTCAGTTTTGTTTTTGAAATGTGTAACTAGAGTCAGCCCAAATACATCACAGTTTTCATTTGATGCCCTGTGTCAATAGAATGCATCAGTTTGTTCCAATTACACACAAAATGATTTTTGAAGTTTCATTTGATGGAGCGGTCCAAAATTAGCCTAATATATTATTTGTTTTATTGATAAAACATGAAGAATCACCAGTACTCCAGCAATGACTGACCAGCATTGCTGCATGGTGGTACAAGTCAGCAAGGGCCAGGGTTGTGCTGTCACTGCTGGTGACTCTTCAAGTTATATCAATAAAACAAATATTATATTAGGTTAATTTTGGACCGCTCCATCAAATGGACACTTCCAAAATCATTTTGTGTGTAACTGGAACCAACTGATGCAGTCTAGGACATCATATGAAAGTAGTATCAACAAAAGAAATATTGCACTAGATTCATTTGGGACCACTCTATCAAATGGGCACATAAATTTCACTTTAAAAGTCATTTTGCTGGTGACAAGGAAGACACCAATGCTTTCATCAACACTGGAAGTTGCATGAAAGACATGACGAGCAGTATATGCCTGGGATGACTGAAATTGAAAATATCTGCTGAATCGCCAGAGAAAACGTGCCTGATGCCTCTTAGGAACTTCCACTGTCACTGACAAGGCGTGCCCAAGAGACAGCTGGACCATCCAAGTTGCTGGGCACACTACTTGACGCAATGTGCTTCACTTCAATGACTGCTTCCCAGCCGATAGCACCTGGATTCTCCCCACTTACCCTTCAACATACCCTTTGATCCTGTAACTCCCTGGCCTCAACCCACACTAGCCCCTGTTCTCCTCCTGCCAACCTCCTTCACTGTTCCTATTCCAGAAAAACATAGTCCCTCAGTCCTCATACATAGTTCTTTCCCCTTCTCTACTTCTGGCCTCCTCTCTTCTCCACCACCCGCCCACACCCCCTCATTCTTCCACCCTGCTTCCAATACAGTCTCTCAATGCTGCACATAGCAGCCCTATCCTGTATTGACCACATCCCTGCACACTCCCATATGTAGCCCTGACGTCTTCTCCCAGTCCTACCCAGCTCTCTCTCCCTTCTCTCTTCCCCATACCTCTTCCATACCCCACCGCTCATCTCAGACACAGTTGCAGTTAGGCCTTAGCACTCGGAGATGACAGTGGCCTTGTATGTGTGCACTGCGCTTGTGTGAACATGTGTGAGTTTTCTCCTTCTGCTGAAGGACTTACTCTGAAAGATGAATATTTCCAGCAGTGTTTTTCATTGTACCTGTCTGCAGTTCAGTGGCTCCTTTCAGTTCAGCGGCTCCTTTATGCGACGAGTAGCAATCTATCCTTCCTGTGTGTGTGTGTGTGTGTGTGTGTGTGTGTGTGTGTGTGTGTGTGTACTATCTTCTTGGTGTGCGCATGTCTCTCTCTCTACTGATGAAGGCTGTGGCCGAAAGCTCTATGTAAGTGTCTTTTACTTAATGTGTCTCCTTTACAGTAAATAGCACTCTGTTTTTTCCTACAGTGCTGTTATATTAAGTGAAATAGACTGGACATGTGTGCATACCAGTAAAACCATGGGTAGAAAGCTCATCCTAAACCCCTGAAACGACTCCAATCAATTTGGGAGAGATATTAGTTACAAGCCAGAAAGAAATATTGTGGGAGTAAGAGCCACCAGCCTCCTACTGGTGTGGGGGTGATAATACAGAGAGAGAAGGGGGGAGGAGGAGATGGATAGTGAGGGGCAGAGGAGGAGAGGGGCAGGAGGAGATGGTCAGAGAGATGGGCAGGAGGAGATCAACAGAGAGTGGTGGTTGGAAGAGCTGGACACAGCGAAGGTGCTGGGCAAAATGCACAAAGAGTGAGGGAAGGATGAGATGGACAGAGAGGGGAAGGAGAAAATGGACTAATAGAAGATTGAAATAAATACAGAGCCAAGTGATACAGTGTACTCAGCTATCTCTACATACATGCAAAAAACAAGAGTCGGAACACTATTTACAGAGACAAACAGCCGGAGATTTCTGACTCTCCATACACACTGAGACAATTATTATCTTTTCAGTGCTAAGCATGTCGCAAACAGTCATGAAATTATTTACTCCCTATTCTGGCACATTTTGTAATCTGCTACTTGGTCATGTAAAAATGTTTCCTGTGATGTCAACAAAGTGGGTTGTGAGTGACACGAGTTCTGTCAGCTTTTCCATTTGCTCAACTGCATGTGACTCATGCCACAAGAATTCCAAGACATAGCTTTTGTGATGGCACATATGGGCATGTCAGATTTAAAATAAACAATATGTACAAGCATAAGGATAGTGTATTGAACACATTATGTCTGCAGATATTGTTTATTTTTAATCTGACTTGAAAAAACCTAATGCTTTTCATTTGATATTCACATGCACATTCATGGTGCAACATGAGGGACAGCACAGATTGAGGAGATAATGTGAATTTGTAGAGCATAAGAACCAAATATGGTAACTTAGTCTTACCAAAACTAATTATCAAACTAAAATTCTTTACTTGAGATGTTGGATTTTTGAAGTTTTTCCTCTGAGTTCATGTTTAGAGACATATTCTGTCATGGGAATTTGAAAGCTGCTATGAGAGTATAATTAGAATTTTTGTTCCATATTTGTAAGTAATGTAAATGAGTTATGAGCATATTTTTCAAATTTGTCTGAGAAGGTAATTCAGTAAAGAACAAGTTTTGCCACTTTATCATGCTGTCATTTTTCGCCATATATGGGACACATGCATACACTTGAATTTCATACACATTCTGAAGTACTTAGAAATCGTAGAATTTATCCATATTTGCACCAAAATTCAACAAGTAGTATTTTACCTTTCAACTTATGCACAACAGTTCTACTACACTTACAAAACTATATATATCACAAGCAGATATATTAGTAATGACCTATACTTTTGTGAAAGCAATATTAGCAGAACTCTATACTCAATGGACCCCCCCACCCCCCCCCACCCCCCCCCCCACCCCCCCCCCCCCCCCGCGAACCATGGACCTTGCCGCTGGTGGGGAGGCTTGCGTGCCTCAGTGATACAGATGGCCGTACCCTAGGTGCAACCACAACGGAGGGGTATCTGTTGAGAGGCCAGACAAACGTGTGGTTCCTGACGAGGGGCAGCAGCCTTTTCAGTAGTTGCAGGGGCAACAGTCTGGATGATTGACTGATCTGGCCTTGTAAGCCTAACCAAAACGGCCTTGCTGTGCTGGTACTGCAAACGGCTGAAAGCAAGGGGAAACTACAGTCGTAATTATTCCCGGGGTCATGCAGCTTTACTGTATGATTAAATGATGATGGCGTCCTCTTGGGTAAAATATTCCGGAGGTAAAATAGTCCCCCATTTGGATCTCCGGGCAGGGACTACTCAAGAGGACGTCGTTATCAGGAGAAAGAAAACTGGCGTTCTGTGGATCGGAGCATGGAATGTCAGATCCCTCAATCGGGCAGGTAGGTTAGAAAACTTAAAAAGGGAAATGGATAGGTTAAAGTTAGATATAGTGGGAATTAGTGAAGTTCGGTGGCAGGAGGAACAAGACTTTTGGTCAGGTGAATACAGGGTTATAAATACAAAATCAAATACGGGTAATGCAGGAGTAGGTTTAATAATGAATAAAAAAATAGGAGTGCGGGTAAGCTACTACAAACAGCATAGTAAACGCATTATTGTGGCCAAGATAGACACGAAGCCCATGCCTACTACAGTAGTACAAGTTTATATGCCAACTAGCTCTGCAGATGATGAAGAAATTGAAGAAATGTATGATGAGATAAAAGAAATTATTCAGGTAGTGAAGGGAGACGAAAATTTAATAGTCATGGGTGACTGGAATTCGAGAGTAGGGAAAGGGAGAGAAGGAAACATAGTAGGTGAATATGGATTGGGGGAAAGAAATTAAAGAGGAAGCCGTCTGGTAGAATTTTGCACAGAGCATAACTTAATCATAGCTAACACCTGATTCAAGAATCATAAAAGAAGGTTGTACACATGGGAGAATCCTGGAAATACTAGAAGGTATCAGATAGATTATATAATGGTAAAACAGAGATTTAGGAACCAGGTTTTAAATTGTAAGACATTTCCAGGGGTAGATGTGGACTCTGACCACAATCTATTGGTTATGAGCTGTAGATCAAAACTGAAGAAACCGCAAAAAGGTGGGAATTTAAGGAGATGGGATCTGGACAAACTGATTAAACCAGAGGTTGTACAGAGTTTCAGGGAGAGCATAAGGGAACAATTGACAGGAATGGGGGAAAGAAATACAGTAGAAGAAGAATGGGTAGCTCTGAGGGATGAAGTAGCGAAGGCAGCAGAGGATCAAGTAGGTAAAAAGATGAGGGCTAGTAGAAATCCTTGGGTAACAGAAGAAATATTGAATTTAATTGATGAAAGGAGAAAATATAAAAATGCCGTAAATGAAGAAGGCAAAAAGGAATACAAACGTCTCAAAAATGAGATCGACAGGAAGTGCAAAATGGCTAAGCAGGGATGGCTAGAGGAAAAATGTAAGGATATAGACGTCTATCTCACTAGGGGTAAGACAGATACTGCCTCCAGGAAAATTAAAGAGACCTTTGGAGAAAAGAGAACCACTTGCATGAATATCAAGAGCTTAGATGGAAACCTAGTTCTAAGCAAAGAAGGGAAAGCAGAAAGGTGGAAGGAGTATATAGAGGGTCTATACAAGGGCAACGTACTTGAGGACAATATTCTGGAAATGGAAGAGAATGTAGATGAAGACGAAATGGGAGATACAATACTGCGTGAAGAGTTTGACAGAGCACTGAAAGACCTGAGTCGAAACAAGGCCCCGGGAGTAGACAACATTCCATTAGAACTACTGACGGCCTTGGGTGAACCAGTCCTGACAAAACTCTACCATCTGGTGAGCAAGATGTATGAGACAGGCGAAATACCCTCAGACTTCAAGAAGAATATAATAATTCCAATCTCAAACAAAGCAGGTGATGACAGATGTGACAATTACCGAACTATCAGTTTAATAAGTCACAGCTGCAAAATACTAACGCGAATTCTTTACAGACGAATGGAAAAACTAGTAGAAGCCAATCTTGGGGAAGATCAGTTTGGATTCCGTAGAAATATTGGAACACGTGAGGCAATACTGACCTTATGACTTATCTTAGAAGAAAGATTAAGGAAAGCCAAACCTACGTTTCTAGCATTTGTGGACTTAGAGAAAGCTTTTGACAATGTTGACTGGAATACTCTCTTTCAAATTTTAAAGGTGGCAGGGGTAAAATACAGGGAGCGAAAGGCACAGAAACCAGATGGCAGTTATAAGAGTCGAGGGACATGAAAGGGAAGCAGCGGTTGGGAAGGGAGTGAGACAGGGTTGTAGCCTATCGCCGATGTTATTCAATCTGTATATTGAGCAAGCAGTAAAGGAAACAAAAGAAATATTCAGAGTAGGTATTAAAATCCATGGAGAAGAAATAAAAACTTTGAGGTTCGCCGATGACACTGTCATTCTGTCAGAGACAGCAAAGGACATGGAAGTGCAGTTGAATGGAATGGACAGTGTCTTGAAGGGAGGATGTAAGAGGAACATCAACAAAAGCAAAATGAGGATAATGGAATGTAGTCAAATTAAGTTGGGTGATGCTGAGGGAATTAGATTAGGAAATGAGACACTTAAAGTAGTAAAGGAGTTTTGCGATTTGGGGACCAAAATAACTGATGATGGTCGAAGTAGAGAGGATATAAAATGTAGACTGGCAATTGCAAGAAAAGCATTTCTGAAGAAGAGGAATTTGTTAAGATCGAGTATATATTGAAGTGTCAGGAAGTCATTTCTGAAAGTATTTGTATGGAGTGTAGCCATGTATGGAAGTGAAACATGGACGATAAATAGTTTGGACAAGAAGAGAATAGAAGCTTTTGAAATGTGGTGCTACAGAATAATGTTGAAGATTAGATGGGTAGATCACATAACTAATGAGGAGGTATTGAACAGAATTGGGGAGAAGAGGAATTTGTGGCACAACTTGACAAGAAGAAGGGACCGGTTGGTAGGACATGTTCTGAGGCATCAAGGGATCACAAATTTAGCATTGGAGGGCAGCGTGGAGGGTAAAAATCATAGAGGGAGACCAAGAGATGAATACATTAAGCAGATTCAGAAGGACGTAGGTTGCAGTAAGTACTGGGAGATGAAGAAGCTTGCACAGGATAGAGTAGCATGGAGAGCTGCATCAAACCAGTCTCAGGACTGAAGACAACAACAACAACATACTCAATGGAATCTAGTTGATGTACTAATTTACATGTACACATGCTTGACTACAAACATGAGATGGTTTGTATCATAAGTGTGTAATTTCACAAAAAGTGATGGGAGGAAACGGTTATCAAGCAGTGACTACCTGTGTTAGCTTTGGATTATGAAACTAATACAATGTTATCAAATACTCATTGGCCTAAACATGTTCTTGGTTCTCGCCACCCAACTGGCCTTAATCTGTGTTAATTTCTTTGGTCCGTCTCAGTCTTCACAGTAACAATTCCTTTCTTCATTCCATTTTCGTTTTCTACATCTTTCATTTTCTGACCTGTTTATTTTTCACCATCCCCCTCCCACCTCTACTACATGCAACACACTTAACTTTTTGCTCATATTAACTCAAGCATGACATTTTGCCCACATTAACTCATGCATGACATTTTAGTAATAATCTCTGTCTTGCATATAATCCTATCTTCCACCTTTAAGCTCTTTGGTTTTCAAATCTCACTCACTGCAGCCCCCAACAATCAGTCTTTCCTTCTCATCTTGTCCAGTAAGTCTCCCTTGTCCCAGGGTTTTGGGTGACTATTCCAAACTCTATCCCTTTTCCTAAACCTCACCAGTCCTTTTCCTTCACCTCTCTTCCTTCTCCTTCAACCCTTCTGCCAGAAGAAAGAGCCACTGGCTCCAAAAGCTTGCATACATAACACCTTTTATAAGTGTGTTCTCCTGTCAGGGCTGGGTTTGGTGTCTAGATTTTTCATCTACCCATTTACATTATATTTTCATAAATTGATTATTTTTGTTTATATGTTAGCCAAAATGAGCATTACACTACATAACTATTCTTGTATAAGCTAAGGAAGCCACAATTATTGCAAAATCACACTGGTGTTCATTTGCATTAACTAGCTGTTTCAAGAATATTTCATAACAGTCGACTCCTTTGCATTTCATCAGCAATAATTACAACTCACATCTTTTTTAGATGGTAAAAATAACTATTGTAATTCAAATTACATAATTTTCTCAATGATGGCTTGTGTTTGGAAGGTGTTGCCATGTCATTTACATGCACAAAATGACTTATACAAAATACCAGTTATATTTTTGATATGATTTGCTTACATGATGGATACTCGTATATTTTATTTAGCGTATGGCTAATACAGACATATCATGAAATTACATATACATATGTACATATTGACACACAAGAAACTTAAGTTTGTCTTTACAACTGAATATCCAGTCCTTCAATCCAGCACACTGCATCTGGAGTTGCTAGCAGGAAGTCCTCTCTGGTGCCGTGATAGGCTCGAATCCTGCATTCACTGACAATGTGGTGAACAGTCTGGTATGGAGCCCCGCAGTCACAAGCTGGATCAGGCAGCTTCTTCCACTTAAAGAGAGCATCCCTGCATCGCCCATGGCTGGTGCGGATTCTGTTGAGAGTAGACCACGTCTTGCGTGGTAAGTCGAGTCCACTTGGAAGTTTAGCACCTGAGAAGATGTTATGCAGGTGCACATCTGTCACTGCTTCCCACCGACCTTTCCATTCTTCAAGAGGTTTGAAATTCTTAGCAACCATGTCAGCAGCATCGCACAGAGTTGGATGACGTGATTTCAGTCTCTTGCGATTTAAAAGTGGCAGGTCACTATGCACGGGTAGGTTAGAATTCCTGGAGATCTTGTGGAATTCTCTCATAAGGGCAGTACATCTGCGTAGATCAGGAGGCATCATACCGGTTAACAGTGGAAGCCAATAAACTGGAGTAGATCTGATTGTGCCAGATATTATGCGCATTGTCGTATTCAGCTGGGTATCAACAAGCCTTGTATGATGACTATTCATCCAAACAGGTGCACAATACTCAGCACTTGAGTATACCAAGCCCAGAGCTGAAGTTCGCAGGGTGGTTGCTGAAGATCCCCAGGTAGTTCCGCATAGCTTATGGAGGATGTTGTTTCGAGTCCTCAGCTTTTGAGCTAAGTTAAGAAGGTGTTGTTTGAAGCATAGTGTACGATCCAGGATGACACCAAGATATTCTGGGTTCCAGTTGTGACGAAGAATTCTGTCTCTGAAACTTACCTCCAGTTTTACGTTCGCCAACTGGTTATTTAGATGGAAGCAACACACTTCTGTTTTGCTCACATTATACTAGCAGTTTCAGTTCCTCCATGTGTGTACTGAATCCAATCGTGTTCCACTGTATAATGGGAGTCATCTATCATCCTGACTTTCTGATGGGGAGGGGAGCCCACAATGGCTGGAGGCTCAGCTTTGGAGTGAGACGGTTGCCCTAATCCAACATCAAGCTCCATAGCCTCTATGATGGCATTATACACGTATAAATTCACTTTAATGGAGTATTACAATATGGTGGAAGCTATTTACATTATTTGCCAATTATTGTTGCTAACACGATAAGCAGAGTTTTGCCATTTTCTATACAAATAGCGAACTCTCATGTACATTATGTCAGTTGAAAGACAGAGATGAGATTGTACTGTAATGGTGTATACTTATAATTGCAGAAACAAAATGAATTTATATTGCATTTGACACAAATGCTATTACATTGTGGATGCTACTTGACGAGTTCACAAAACAACTGCATGAATGCTAGTTAGCAATACATTTAATTAGCATTTTATCTTATAAACTTTGGCTCCACATACACTAAATGCATCCCCAAAGCTAGAACAAAACATTCTAGTTACTAAGAACCTATAAATATGATTGAATTTTGCTAGAATCTGAGACATGAATGATTTAAATACATACTTATATAATTCGATAATACAATTACCTGAGACACTTGACTTTTAATTGAGTAACATTAGAAACTGTAAAGCTTAACTGTGCATTGACTGTTCAGAACTGTGGATATTTTCTGTAGTTGTGCTCTGATTGAAATGTTAGAAATGAAGACGGTTTGTTATTTCAGACAAAGACAAAGTATCTGAATGAAATTAAGCAGAGGTAAGACAATGAAAGATGATGCTTCCAATACAAGTTTCAGCAGTGCTTGTGAGTTCACGGGGTAGTCTATGTAATGATATGTACATACATTAAACAATTCTTTCTATAAAATATCCATTTAATGTAAGTAATAGAGTAGAATTTGTCAATACTTTATTTCCCAAGCAGATAGACACCACAATCATTTTGTATAATAAACTTCCTATTCTGGTGCACGCATGCCATGACAGCCTCACCCGGCAATACTTGAGGGAGGAGGGTGTTATGTAACGTAGCAGAACAGGACAACATTTAACAAAATGTACAATTCGAAACATACTTAAGAACGTGATACTAGCACACAATATTTACGCAAAGTTACATAGACGCAAGAACTTTAATAACTGTAATGTTGTTAGATTACGGTGTTGATGAGGATAAGTCGAGTTAAGATGAATTGTGATCAGTTAAGATGAACTCTAATTAACTTATAGAGATATTGCACAATAGACTAAAAATATGTCAAATGTAAATAAAAGCCCAATGTATCATTTGCGGAATTTATACATAGAAGAGTATAGTAGTTATGACACAGGCAATTGTAAAGAGACAAGAATTTACACTGGGAACAAAATTTACACTGCATTTGTAAATTAATTAACATAAATAATTAAGACAGTGTTATTGATGTATATTTTATATAATTTTGATATGATAACTGTAATATTTTGACATACTGTTTCAGAAATATTGTAATGATTTATAAAGCTAAATTCAATTATCAGTTTTGTAAAGTTTCAAAATCTAAATTTTAAATTCAATTAATATCAATTTAAACAGAGCATGATGTAACTTTATAACTGTTGGAACCTATATTTTGTCTGTTTTGGCTATGTTACTTTCTGGTTAACTTGACCTATAAGAGGAGAGTGTGGCATGTTCTTGGCTCACCCATGAAACACTTGCCCTGGTTGAATGTCAGTTTAGCAACTAATAGTACATTTTTCTGCTGGATTACATACCAATTTTTCATTAATATATTTTTTTTTTCAGATACTGGAGTTTAAAGTGTCCAAGGTGAACACACTTTGAAAAGTGGCTGAAGAGAGCAAGTGTGTGGTCTTCCAGTATCTGCTGAAGAAGGGCATGAGTGACATGAGGGAAATATTAGGGGAGGATTCCTCTTCCTAATCCACTGTGAATAAGTGAGTGGCAGAATTCAAGCAGGTCAATACCTCTGTCCAAGTTGCACTTAACAGTGGAATACCAGTAATGGGCAGTACTGAGGAAAACACCATTCCGATTGAGGACATCATGGCAGACTGGCATGTGACAGAACCTTACATTGTTGACAGAGTGGGCAAATCTTAGGAAAGCTCTGAACAAATCATAAGAATTGTATTCAACATGCACAAGGTCTCGTGTTGATGGGTTCAAAGAATGTTGATAACCAGAAGACAAACACCAGACACGCACCCTGTAAGCTGAAAGCCTGACCCGTTTTGATGCAGACCCTGTGACATTTCTCAAAAGTTTTGTGACAATGTATAAAGCATGGGTTCATCACTTTCAATTCAAATCCCAAGTTCAATGAAACAGTGGAAACACTGGTCATCAAAATGAAATGACTTGTTGTGTCGACAAAACAACTGCTCTTTCATCAGGACAATGTGCCCATGTACACATCTGTCATTGCGATGTCTGCCGCTGAGTTCTGCAGCTACAAACTGCTTTAACACCCACCATACTCACCCAATTTGGCCCCCTCTGACTTTCATCTCTTCCTTAAGTTCAAGAAATATCTAGCTGGAACCCATTTTCGATCAGACGATAACGTCATGATTGCAGTGGAGGCCTTTTCTTGCCATGCAGGAAAAAACATTCAACAAGGAAGGTATAATGGTCCCGCACCACCAGTGGCAAAAGTGTATGGGCCTAACAAGGGACTATGTTGGAAAAGCCCATAAACATTTGGTCTACTGACAACTTTGACTGGGTGGCCTGGCAATTTTCAGTCACCCCTAGCATTGTCTGACATAAGTAAAACTGGACCCAGATGTTATTTTAGATTGAGGAATTCCAACAAAACTGAGTTACACATCTCAATCAATCACTGATCATCAGCAAGTTAAGTAATTGAAATCGAGCCACAAAAGCTGATTGTTTTTTAAGTTCCCCACAGGCATTTTATCCCAGTCTGTAATTGATGCTGCACTGTGTTTGTTTTTTCCCCCCTTTGTGGGTAAACCAGGCAAAAGTCTCTACACTTCCATACAAAGTTAACAGATGTAAAGAAAGCGTCAGCACAGAGTGAAATTGTGTTGGCAGAAGTCACCAACCTTTAGTTGCAAGTACAGGTTCCCAATTATGTAAAGTCCATGGAGGGGCTGATAAATACCGAGGCATTTGATGTGGACTAGTGGACAGATATGAGGATAAGCATAATGTTAGCTACTACAGGGACAAGGTTTCCAAAGTATGTCAAAGTTCTGAAGAGGATTTAAAAGGATTCTCTGATCAATTAAGAACTGTGTTGTGTCATACATATGCATTGTGGGAAAGTAATGAAAGGAATAAGGTACCACTCATTGAAGCAGAAACTCATAACATAGACATATTTATTCATGGGGTTGAGCTGCATGCAGGTGCTGAGGTGAAGTGAGCTTTGCCAAGCACACCATGGGAGGCTGTATGAATCAAATTTTTCACGAGGAGGCCCAGCAATTCATCCACTTTTGCACCAGAGTAAACCCCAGTGTCCTGCACCCATTGCAAATCCCCAGACCACAAGGCTCGTGAGTGTTTCACTCAGCTAACCAAACAGATTACAGAGGTGCTTGAGGGAATGCATATAGGAAGGGGTATATGGGAAATACAAACAATGGCAGTTACTGCCACTGTCCCTTGCTTCCCTCTGCAAAATGAAAATCCAGTAAAAGAAGTGGGGGTCGCTCAGGGGGCAAACATAACTTTACAAAATAAAATCAATACAAGACAGTCTACCCTTCCGGCAATTCCTTAACACACCATGCGATTCTTACAGGTGATGTTACACTTATAGTCCAGAAGTCTTATCACATACCTTACTACTTGCAGCCCCATTCATGCAAAATGGTAAATAAACAAGAAGGGATAACACCCTTAAAGTTAATGCACTTAAATGTGCAATATCTCAGAAACAAAGTAGACATTCTACAAATATTCATAGAGGAACACTTGCCTCATGTACTAGTAATAACAGAACATGGGCTAAAATGCAGTGAAATAATATACTATAGATTAGAAGGTTACTTACTAGCAAGTAGTTATTGTAGGCAAAACCATAAAGGTGGTGGTGTGGCAATTTATGTTAATAAGGATGTAGAAATCAAAAAAATTTCCTTCCTTGAACACCACACCAAAGAAGGATCAATTGAAATGACAGCCATTGTATTCCACAGTAATGATCTTAAGTTACCAAAGCATAAAGTGATTGGAGTGTATAGGCCACCAAATGCTGATGTAATGCTGTTTATGGATAAACTTAGTAGTGTTGCTGGTCCGGCTGTTTCTAATCACCTTACTATATTAGGTGACTTTAATATAGATGCAAACTCAAATAGTCTAGTAAACATGAAACTCAGTGATGTACTGACCTCATACAACGTTGTAAATATAGTGAACTCTGACACCAGAGTGACGGACACATGTTCCACTAGAATAGATTATGCTACAATCAACAAAGATGTTATAGATAAGGTAAATTACAGTAACTTAGATTTTCTTTATTCTGACCACTTCTGTCAGGTGATAGAATACAAAAATTCAGTTGTGCCTAAAGTAACAAAAATTGTGCTACAGAAACAAATGCTGAATACCTCAAATATTAATGCTCTTAAAGACAAACTAGCAAATGAGAAATGGGATTCTGTGTACCAGGTAAAAGGGTCGGATGAGAAATGGAATGAATTCTACTCAACCCTATTGCATCATTATGAATATAGTTGTCCAGTCAGAGAAATCCAGACGGTAGTTAAACACTGTCAAAATGGAAGTAATCCTAGACTAAAACTCCCAACAAATCTGATTAGGCTCAGGCAGCAAGTACATGATCTAAACCAGCTTTATAAAGCTACTATATGAAGGTTTTCAAGGAAAAATACAATAGGGCCAAGCAAACTTTTAAAACTGAAATTGTCAATCTAAGGAAGCAGATTAACAGCAAAACAATAGAACAGTCTGACAACATAAGCAAAGCATCTTGGAAGCTGATTGACAAGTACCGAAAAGGTCCCAACAAGATGAACAGGGAACCACTCAGCATAAGTCATGGTGGTAACATTATAAAAACCCCAAATACTATATGTAATATTTTTAATAACAATCAACACATATTACAGATTCACAGATAGAGATCCGGTGCCATCTCACCCAGTGTACCAAATTTGAATTTGTGGAAGTGAATGAGCAGCAGGTTCGCAGGGCAATAAACATGCTAAAGAAAAAATTTTCATCTCGATGAGATGGCATATCCAATGCTATTACTAAAGCATGCTTAAAAGAAATTTCTAAACCTCTTGCTCACCTGATTAATTGCAGCATTAGAGAAAACATGTACCCAACGGTTCTAAAAATGAGTGGAGTGAAACCAGTGCATAAAAAGGGAAGTAGGGAAAAAGTCTCCAACTATAGACCAATATCATTAACTTTTAGCAAGATATTCGAAAGCATTATCCTTTCTCAGCTAAGTGCCTTTTTCACAAAACATAAACCGCTTGTAGATTCGCAGCATGGCTTCAGAAAAGAGCTAAGTACAACCACAGCAGTTACACAGTTCATCCATGAAGTTTACTGTCTGTTGGACCAGAAGATGCAGATGCAGACTGCAGGTATATTTTTGGACCTGTCAAGAGCATTTGATACAGTAAACCATAGGATACTTCTTAAAAAGCTGAAATCTTATAGTATTGGGGATCAAGCCATGAATCTTTTAACCACGTACCTGTTGAATCGTAAGCAAAGCACTAAATTGTCATACAAACTAGATAATAAAATCATGAACTCCCAGTCCACCAGTGAATCTGTATTACAAAGTATACCACAGGGCTCAATCCTTGGACCCTTTCTCTTCCGTATATATATTAACGACATTGCACAACCCATTAACTCCCATATTGTAAGCTATGCAGATGACATGCCAATCTTATTCTATGGGAGCGAATCTAAAGAGCTAGAATCTCTTGCTACTAGTGGTGTAACAGAAGTAACAAAATACTTCAATGATCAGGGACTCAAGGTGAATGTCACCACTCAACTACTGACATTTAAAACAGGCAGTTCTCATCACAACAATATGAATAGTGTGTGTAATATCTCTGCAACAGAAAATGGTAATTGTAAATTCCTGGGTGTATATGTTGATGAAAATTTGCGGTGGACATACCACATTAATTTCGTATGCGGAAAAGTCAGTAGTGCCATATATCTCCTCAGCTAGCTCGCAAAGATAGTTCCTAGCGAAGCACTGAAATTAGTATATTATGGAACACTTTACCCCTTTCTCAATTACGGAATTGAACTATGGGGCTGTGCAGCTGATGTACATTTAAAAAGAATACTACTACTACAGAAAAGAGCAATAAAACTTATACATGGGATGGGACATAGAGATTCATGTCATGAAGTGTTTGTGCAGCATGAATATCTGACAATATATTCTCTGTACATCTTCAAAATAGTTGTATTTTTTATAAGTCAACCAACAGAAGCAATCAAGGTCAGTGATGTACACAATCACAACACTAGAACAAAGTGTAACTATTTCCATAACAGAACAATGTTAAAAATGACTGATAGAAGTCCATATATCAGTGGTCTGATTTGGTATAACAAGCTACCAAACTCTCTAAGAACGTACATGGGAAATGTTTTTAAAACAAAATTAAAATCTTTTCTAATAGAAAAATGTTTATATTCTTTCAATGAATTTTAAGATAGTGATTGTAACATGAGGCATTAGCATATCAGTTGTAATGTGATAAATGTAAAAAATAGACATAAGAAGCAACAGCTACAGAATATAGTGTATTTTATAAGTATAAATATAACAATAGTATTAAGTCTGACATTTGCAAAAGCCATCATGACGATGGCTCCAAGCAAAGAAAAAGTAAATAAATAAATAAAATATTTCAGATTTACTGATAGCTGGAGTAATGCTACACTCTTTCAGTCCCTGGTCTTCACCTATAGTGATTGTGCCCAAGAAAACCATTAAGGGATAAAAGGCTTATCACGTTTGCATAGAATGATAATGGTCGTGAATGTCATAAAACTTTATACTGCCCCCTTGCAACTATCAATGACACTTTCGGTAGCCTTATCAAATGCAAATTCTTTACCACCTCAGGTATGCAATCCAGCTACCATCACACGCTTGTAGCTATGGAAGATCAGCACAACATAGCTTTTCTTGTGCCCTCTGGGCACTATAAATACATAAGGATGCCCTGCATCCTGCTACATTACAATGTTTTGCTGATTTACGGGCTTCAAAGCAAAAGATGTATTCAGTGTAAAATGTTCAAATGTGTGTGAAATCTTATGGAACTTAACTGCTAAGGTCATCAGTCCCTAAGCTTACACACTACTTAACCTAAATTATCCTAAGGACAAACACACACACCCATGCCCAAGGGAGGACTCGAACCTCCGCCAGGACCAGCCGCACAGTCCATGACTGCATCGCCTTAGACCGCTCGGCTAACCCCGCGCGGCTTATTCAGTGTACCTAGATGACATAACTGTCAAGTAGGATGAGAGCGTGTGCAGTGCAACTGAGAAATATGATAACTCATGTTAGTGATGCTAATCCAAATTTTTAATTAGATAAGTGCCATTTCACATAATCAATAGTGCACTATCTATGCCACATAATTTCGGCAGATGGTGTAAGACCAGATTTGTGGTTAATAAATGCAGTGGACAATTCTCCAGCACTGAAGAACATTAAAAAATTGCACTCTTTTCTTTAGTTAACAAATTACTAGCAACATTTTCTGGAGAACTATTCAACCTTCACAAAACCTTTCATAATATTACTGAAGAAGAGGTCTCCTCTTGTCTGCAGGAGTGCCATGTTAAAATTGAAAGAATTCTTACAAGTTCATCGGTCTTGGCTTATGCAGATTTTACACAGCCTTTTATCTTGTCTAGTGATGCTAGTGACTTCACTGCAGGCTGCATATTGAGTCAAGTGCAAGATATTGAAGTAAAACCAATTGGTTACACACTCCATCAACTGTATCAAGCTAGCTGAATCAAGCCTGGCAAAACCACAGTACCACAGAAAACAAACTTCTGGCACTTGTTTTCAGCACTCATTATTTTTATGTTACCTACATGGATGACAGTTCGTGGTAATTACCAATCACGCAGTTTTACAATGGCTACTGAGTTTAGATGATCCTACCAGCAGACTTGTAAAGTGAGCCTTAAAACTCCATGAATATGTTGTTGTTGTTGTTGTTGTTGTTGTTGTTGTTGTTGTTGTTGTTGTCTTCAGTCCTGAGACTGGTTTGATGCAACTCTCCATGCTACTCTATCCTGTGCAAGCTTCTTCATCTCCCAGTACCTACTGCAACCTACATCTTTCTGAATCTGCTTAGTGTATTCATCTCTTGGTCTCCCTCTACGATTTTTACCCTCCACACTGCCCTCCAATGCTAAATTTGTGATCCTCAGATGCCTCAAAACATGTCCTACCAACCGATCCCTTCTTCTAGTCAAGTTGTGCCACAAACTTCTCTTCTCCCCAATCCTATTCAATACCTCCTCATTAGTTATGTGATCTACCCACCTTATCTTCAGCATTCTTCTGTAGCACCACATTTCGAAAGCTTCTATTCTCTTCTTGTCCAAACTGGTTATCGTCCATGTTTCACTTCCATACATGGCTACACTCCATACAAATACTTTCAGAAACGACTTCTTGACACTTAAATCTATATTCGATGTTAACAAATTTCTCTTCTTCAGAAACGATTTCCTTGCCATTGCTAGTCTACATTTTATATCCTCTCTACATCGACCATCATCAGTTATTTTACTCCCTAAATAGCAAAACTCCTTTACTACTTTAAATGTCTCATTTCCTAATCTAATTCCCTCAGCATCACCTGATTTAATTTGACTACATTCCATTATCCTCGTTTTGCTTTTGTTGATGTTCATCTTATATCCTCCTTTCAAGACACTGTCCATTCCGTTCAACTGCTCTTCCAAGTCCTTTGCTGTCTCTGACAGAATTACAATGTCATCGGTGAACCTCAAAGTTTTTATTTCTTCTCCATGGATTTTAATACCTGCTCCGAATATTTCTTTTGTTTCCTTTACTGCTTGCTCAATATACAGATTGAATAACATCGGGGAGAGGCTACAACCCTGTCTCACTCCTTTCCCAACCACTGCTTCCCTTTCATGCCCTCGACTCTTATAACTGCCATCTGGTTTCTGTACAAATTGTAAATAGCCTTTCGCTCCCTGTATTTTACCCCTGCCATCTTCAGAATTTGAAAGAGAATATTCCAGTTAACATTGTCAAAAGCTTTCTCTAAGTCTACAAATGCTAGAAACGTAGGTTTGCCTTTTCTTAATCTATCTTCTAAGATAAGTCATAAGGTTAGTATTGCCTCACGTGTTCAAACATTTCTACAGAATCCAAACTGATCTTCCCCGAGGTCCGCTTCTACTAGTTTTTCCATTCGTCTGTAAAGAATTCGCGTTAGTATTTTGCAGCTGTGACTTATTAAACTGATAGTTCGGTAATTTTCACATCTGTCAACACCTGCTTTCTTTGGGATTGGAATTATTATATTCTTCTTGAAGTCTGTGGGTATTTCGCCTGTCTCATACATCTTGCTCACCAGATGGTAGAGTTTTGTCATGACTGGCTCTCCCAAGGCCATCAGTAGTTCTAATGGAATGTTGTCTACTCCCGGGGCCTAGTTTCGACTCATGTCTTTCAGTGCTCTGTCAAACTCTTCACACAGTATCTTATCTCCCTTTTCATCTTCATCTACATCCTCTTCCATTTCCATAATATTGTCCTCAAGTACATCGCCCTTGTATAAACCCTCTATATACTCCTTCCACCTTTCTACCTTCCCTTCTTTGCTTAGAACTGGGTTGCCATCTGAGCTCTTGATATTCATACAAGTGGTTCTCTTCTCTCCAAAGGTCTCTTTAATTTTCCTGTAGGCAGTATCTATCTTACCCCTAGTGAGACAAGCCTCTACATCCTTACATTTGTCCTCTAGCCATCCCTGCTTAGCCATTTTGCACTTCCTGTCGATCTCATTTTTGAGACGTTTGTACTCCTTTTTGCCTGCTTCATTTACTGCATTTTTATATTTTCTCCTTTCATCAATTAAATTCAATATTTCTTCTGTTACCCAAGGATTTCTATTAGCCCTCGTCTTTTTACCTACTTGATCCTCTGCTGCCTTCACTACTTCATCCCTCAGAGCTACCCATTCTTCTTCTACTGTATTTCTTTCCCCCATTCCTGTCAATTGTTCCCTTATGCTCTCCCTGAAACTCTGTACAACCTCTGGTTCTTTCAGTTTATCCAGGTCCCATCTCCTTAAATTCCCGCCTTTTTGCAGTTTCTTCAGTTTCAATCTGCAGTTCATAACCAATAGATTGAGGTCAGAATCCACATCTGCCCCTGGAAATGTCTTACAATTTAAAACCTGGTTCCTAAATCTCTGTCTTACCATTATGTAATCTATCTGATACCTTTTAGTATCTCCAGGATTCTTCCAGCTATACAACCTTCTTTCATGATTCTTGAACCAAGTGTTAGCTATGATTAAGTTATGCTCTGTGCAAAATTCTACAAGGCGGCTTTCTCTTTCATTTCTTCCCCCCAATCCATATTCACCTACTATGTTTCCTTCTCTCCCTTTTCCTACTGACGAATTCCAGTCACCCATGACTATTAAATTTTCACCTCCCTTCACTACCTGAAAAATTTCTTTTATCTCGTCATACATTTCATCAATTTCTTCATCATCTGCAGAGCTAGTTGGCATATAAACTTGTACTACTGTAGTAGGCATGGGCTTTGTGTCTATCTTGGCCACAATAATGCGTTCACTATGCTGTTTGTAGTAGCTAACCCGCACTCCTATTTTTTTATTCATTATTAAACCTACTCCTGCATTACCCATATTTGATTTTGTATTTATAACCCTGTAATCACCTGACCAAAAGTCTTGTTCTTCCTGCCACCGAACTTCACTAATTCCCACTATATCTAACTTTAACCTATCCATTTCCCTTTTTAAATTTTCTAACCTACCTGCCCGATTAAGGGATCTGACATTCCACGCTCTGATCCGTAGAATGCCAGTTTTCTTTCTCCTGATAACGACGTCCTCTTGAGTAGTCCCCGCCCGGAGATCCGAATGGGGGACTATTTTACCTCCGGAATATTTTACCCAAGAGGACGCCATCATCATTTAATCATACAGTAAAGCTGCATGTCCTCGGGAAAAATTACGGCTGTAGTTTCCCCTTGCTTTCAGCCGTTCGCAGTACCAGCACAGCAAGGCCGTTTTGGTTAATGTTACAAGGCCAGATCAGTCAGTCATCCAGACTGTTGCCCCTGCAACTACTGAAAAAGGCTGCTGCCCCTCTTCAGGAACCACTCTCAACAGATACCCCTCCGTTGTGGTTGCACCTACGGTACGGCCATCTGTATCGCTGAGGCACGCAAGCCTCCCCACCAACGGCAAGGTCCATGGTTCATGGGGGGTCCATGAATATGAGTATCAAAAATGAAGGAAAATGTACACTGTTACTTACCATAAGGATGACATTTTAAGGTGCAGACAGGCAAAATTAAAAGACACTTACACAACAGTCTTTTAATTGTGCCTGTCTGAAAGTTAACAGTCATGTTTACAGTAAGCAACAATCTACCTTCCATTACATTGCTGATATTCTAACCTGAAGTTTACATAGTTTCATGAATGACTACATAGTCAAAAACAAGCCTAACAGGTTAAATTGGAATGCAGATGCCTTGAGTAGGAAAATTAAGATACTGCAAGGAGATGACATACTGTGAATCTTGAGGTTTTGGCGGCGCAAAGACTGTTCCATTAAGTTTCAGGTGTGCAGCCGCAAGAAATCTCCTTCTTCTTCTAATATTTCGGCTGTATAATGTTCAGCCATCTTCAGAGTGAGCCGCAAGAGTTTTCAGCACTCATGCGGCTCACTCTGAAGATGTCTGAATGTCATACAGCTGAAATATTAGAAGAAGAAGGAGATTTCTTGTGGACACCCGAAACTTAATGGAACAGATGACATGCTTACTGAGGATTTAAAAAAGCGACAAGAATACAATGCTGGCTGTAAGAAATTGGCTATCTCACCAGATTTTATTACAAAAGATGACATTTTATATAAGAATACGCCTCTTTGAGGGTGGATAGCAGTATCAAAGAGTATTTGCAAGTTCTTACAGCAAAAATGTTACAACAGCATACAGACTGTCATAATGAGAAAAGTACTATGCAATTGCACACTGCACGCTGTTAGTGGTGGCCTCAACAAAAGAAAGTCATAGAAGATTACATTCAATCTTGTCTCCCTTGTGCTAGGACGGAGCAAGGATGAAGACCAAACTTTACTTGAAGCAGCAGGACTGTTTGAAATTGTAGCATTCAATATCATAGAAGTGTTCCCTGCACTGGCCCAAATTAACACACGTACTTTTAATCCGTCATCGACCATTCTCTCACAATCTTATTATGAAACTGACTGAAGACATGACTGCTGAGACAGTTGTGAAAGCTCTTGCATTTGGGAGTGCAGAGGCCATTATAAACAGATCATGACACAAACTTTATTTTCCGTCTTATGGTAAAGGTGTGACGACAACTTGAAATAAAGAAATGGAGAACTATGCCGTTTCACCCTTTGAGTAATGGCAAGGTTGAATACATCCATAAAATGGTTGTGATTTTGTCATACAATGCCAGGACACATGAAACAGTAATTTTGACTCCCTATGGGGTTGCTTATGCTCACAAAATACATTGCTCTTTTGAGATCCTGAAGTTGCCTCATGAAATATATTCACGCGAAGTGAAGCATCTGGCTAAAAGATTAAGGTTTATTTGATGAAGAGTTCAACAGAATAATGAAGCTATGACCCAGAGACAACAGCTATGTATAGAAAGAAAGCAAGGATGCTGCTATACCAAATAGGAGATTATGTGATATTATGACCAAACTGTTGTGAAACTGGGCAGAACTAAGAAACTTACGTGGCCCTGTGACGGACCACTCTGAATATTACATTTCATGTAACTCGCAAGTGTTGAATTTCAGCTCCAGATCAGAAGAGTGTAATTTATTTTGATCACTTAACCAAATATAAAGGCAGTGATGTACCATTTTCTGTAGAGGATCCAACAAACTCAGTGTGCAGTAAAACTGTTACACAGCAAATGCTGAGTTCCCATCACTACAATTTACGGTATAGGAACTAAGAGCTGACTTTTTCTTGTCTTAGGTGGGAGATCACATCAGTATTTTCTATGCCACACCATTGTTTATATAATAATGATGATTCTGTTGGGCAGTTGTGTCATGTTAGAATCCTGTCTAGCTAAGAATTTTGCTCAAGTATTTGATATATGTATTGTATCTTTTTCACTAATATTCAATGGGACAATCATCTTTCATAATCACTTCCTTAAGGAAAGTGTCATGAGCAAACTCAAGAGTATTGAAGCCTGGCCAAGCTATATTTCTGTTTTCACAATACGGCCGAATCTATCATGTTTTGTCACAAGTGCACAATTTCCTTGAGTGGATTATGTGTCACTGTTTGTTTTCAAATTGCCTCTGTGGCTTATATGTTTCTAAGTGTGTTAGCTTGATATCACCACTGGCTGGACAGAACTTCTCCACCACTAAACTGCTTGCTATGAGCAACAGCCAATCTGTTGTGGACATCTGTCCTTTATCAAACAGTGCCACTGCTAACACCTTTTCTCAGCTGCATTCCAATCTGTGCTCTAATGTGGCTTTCAAGGTTTTAACTCAGTTCTGTATCACCTGCAGACCCCTGTGCTATTAATGCATCCTACGGATACACTTGTATGTTACACACCTCACATTGCCCCATAATTAAGCAATATGCCCTTTCCAGTGTTGATTCAATCATTTACTTATTCCTCTATTTTTTTATTATCCACCTCTACTGGTGAATGGTCTTGTATATGTTTGCATTATTTCGCTATGTTCAGACATTGTCACCACA
Organism: Schistocerca piceifrons; assembly: GCF_021461385.2. Taxonomy (NCBI): domain Eukaryota; kingdom Metazoa; phylum Arthropoda; class Insecta; order Orthoptera; family Acrididae; genus Schistocerca; species Schistocerca piceifrons. The sequence goes on from NC_060138.1 coordinate 759,848,714, forward strand.
CAGTTTTCCCCACTGCCTGGGATGGTGAAGTTATGTTCCAAGTTTACAAAATTTGAAAACTTGCACTACAAAAGTGCAGATCACAAGCCTCTGGATCAGCCACATAATGTTCAACAGCTGAATAGATGGAGCCCAGCACCATTACAAGTGCTGGTCTCCATGCAGCCACTGGAGATGCAATTCAGCATTTTCACATACACATGAGTGACACAATTCAGCATCTTGTGTAGACTCCATTTCCCTTTATAACACAATTAAGACAGTTTAAGGTCTCACATACAACAAATCTGACTCATCACTGCACAGTTGGTGCCTCATTATGAACTCCTTCATGACATAATAAAAGATAAAGATGCTATTCAAAATCAATAAGGTAACTACAACTTCAGCAATACCTCATGTACTACAAACTATGTTTTACAACATACACTCCTTCCATGCCCAAGTGGGCATATTAGTGTTGGCCATACAGACTGGCCTACAAAAAAGTTAGTTCGATCTTAATTCCTCCTGAATCCCCACTTCACATCCTTGTGAATATCTCAACACATACATTCACCTCTTTGGATGATATATCCGCTCACTTTTAATTTTATATCACTGTGTGATAACTGTATTACTGTGAAGTTGACTCGAGAGAACCCCAAACTTATTCTTCACTTGCGGATACCTTTTTCCTGTGTGAACTAAGAACTGAAAGGAAATAGGCTTAACACTTTCTCTATTTCCTAGAAATTTTTTACTGACAAGTACATAGGTTGGCCAACAAAAGACTATCAGGTAGTCTGTCATGGTACACAGACACACACCTTTGACTGCTGCAGAGTTACAGACTTGCCAGTATATCTCAACTATATTTGTACCAAGTTAGCTTTATACATCAGCACCTCTATTTGTGACATTTCTCTGTTATTAGCAGAAACTAAAAAAACTGCTGATAATTGAATTAACACAATCTTTGTTCTATGGCATAAGAACCAGCTGATTATTCATTGAGGTACCCCACTCTGGTTTCCTTTGTATGTTACTATTAGATTTTCACTTCCCACACACTGAGTATCACTGAATAATAGCAGACTTCTATTAAAAGCATCCCATTACAATATCCTGGGTTGAAAGAAACTTTGAATGCCACTATCAAACCAATCCTGTTATTCATTCCAGAATTTAAGTTCCCCCTCTGCTAACATCCTGTCTCATTTGTTCTTCCAGATACTAACAATACCAATTTGCTCAAGTCCTTGGATCAATTAATGGCACAGGAGTGACAACAAATAACACCAGATTGAGCTGCTGTCCATATTATGGCATTTCACCAGTACAATATCTTACTCAAAATAACTGTTCCCAAAGTGCCCTCTGTCCTGCCTGCTATTCTGAACTGAACATGGCTATATACTACTGTTAAATTAGGTAGTAGAGGGCATACGGCTTTTCCAGATGATCATGTGTATTGTCCTAGTTCAAATGGGTTGTAACAAGGTGAAATGCTGAGTTAATGGCAAATTTAATTTTTCTACAGTAATTTTGAAACCCCGCCTAGGATTATTTTCTTTAATTAAAACTACTGTTTTGTATTTGGTTTATGAATTTCTTACTTTTGTGACTGTTTTAAAGGGTAGTCTTCTATTCTGTTCTTATCTGTTCAATTCATAATGTTTCATTGTCATGAACGTTTTTACAATCTTTCTATTCATTTTAACTGAACTTCATTACCTTGCTGTTGCCATCATATAAATTTGGGTTGAAGGAATCATCCTTCAGATGTTTATTCTAATTTGTTTGTAAGATGCATTAATGCTATGAAAAACAGTATGTTTTGTAGTTGTGTCATTTTATACTTTTGTTAGCCAAGTATACTTAATTTTATATTTCATTCTGTTTGATGCTCAGAAAGATTTAATCACATAGTCAAACTGGCACCTTTCACACATTAATATATTTTATGCTTTGCCTCTTTGCTTTGATAGTTTAATAACTGAATCAGTACTTAGATGATGTAATCGGTACTGCTAACGAACTTGAAATAATTTCACTTACAATGCTTCAGTCCTTCCTGATTACAAGTGAAACAAACTGTTGTGGTTCAAAATTCTGTTTCATAATTTCAATGTACCTTATTGTCAAGCTAGCAAGCAAATGGTGCCACCATGGTGATTGTCCAGTCACTGTATGGACATTTTACACTGTGTGCTCACGTCACCTTGAAAAGACTGACTGTAATCTGACAAGGAGGACTTTTTAGTGTAATCCGTTCATTACAAATCATGCTGGGCCCTTTAAACTCACTTAATAATGCTAGAGATTTCCTTTATTAATAACAAAAAGCTGTAAACCTGTATGATTACTTTCACATTAAGTTCTAATCTTTATCATCCAAGTGTTTGAGTTGCTTGTACCCCTTAAAATTTTGTCTGAAATCAGCTTTGGCTATCTTTGTAATGCTGCTGCCATCACTGTCCTGTATTGCCAACTGTAGTCACCACATGCTGATGTAACAATCGTACTCACATTTTGAAATTTGAATTGTTACATGAAATTAAAATATTGTTACCCATAAATTTAGGTCCCAGTGAGATTGTTGAAGTCACTCATGGTGTACTCTTTCAGGGAAAGCAGAGGAGATGTATAAGATGCTCCCATGCCCCAAACATGAGAATTTTTTATTGTTTAAGTTTTTGTGACTCCGTTTTCCATCACTGCCTTTCGGCGAATATACAATAATTGACCTGTCAAGCTAGAATAGGCCAAATCACCATCAGCAAAGCCACCTGACTAATTAAATAAAACTGCAGGATAACCTGATTTTAGATGCTAAGTGGCTTAGCCTTCATTTCAGAGGTATTTGCCATTTAGCACAACACATGTAGTATGTGTGGCTTAGAGAAAGTCACAAATGTAGAGAGCATTACACTGAAAAATCTCAATACCACATTTCAGGACACAACCATGTCTGTGCAAAAAAGTACAAATATCAAGACATAAATCAGTTCCTCCAGAAACATTCATAATATTGTATATTTTTGAGTCTATATGTTTAATTTTTAAGTGTCTTCAGCTTGGCTGTACTGTTAACAAAGCAGCAAAGCAATAAGCAGAGCCAAGAGAAGATAGTAGTATGCACTTGGGACTGAGTGTTAGGGAAATTTGAAAGCAAAAGTTTGTTAATAAATCATTTCTTTTTATATTTTTGATTTTGTGTGGTATTATATGTGGAAAATTTCTAAGTTTATATAAAAAACGAAATCTGAACTTTTGTTTGTAGATTTTAAGTAGATTCAAAGGCAGGTAAGCAATTCAATTGACAGTGACCAAAAATCCATGCTGATGAAGTAAAATTACTTTAAAATTACATTATGTTAGTTCCAATAAAATAGATAGAGAATTATTGACATTTAAAACTTACCTTTTGCGAGAACCACATATGAAAATAGCTCCTTTTTCAGCTTCCCTCTGTTTCCAATAGGTAGACTTTCATAGGTGACTTCAAAATTGCATGGGGTTTTATCTTCAAATGCTCTTGGACAAGAGTGATCATGAGGGCACTAGAACATGGCAAGAAACCTATAAAATAGGACGAAAGTGAAGTTGAAACAAAACTTAAAGTTTTATCAAGAAAAAAATAATAATAATGCCAAAGAGAAAACAATACATTAACTGGATGCTCTGTATTACAGAACATTACAACATTAAAAAAGAAGCATTTTTCTGATAATCTGCAAATATTATTTATTTGAGCATGAACTAGCTTTTGGATTCTTAGGCCATTGTTGGATGATAACAATGCTGCAACCATAGTGAAAAAGAAGTGTCACTTACACAGATATTACTGATAGCATGAGAACATAAAATGGTCAGGTACAGAGTATTTACATTTCTTTTCTGTTACATATAATGACATCGGTTGCAACCCAATTTTATTTAAAAATTGAACAGTACAAACAGAAATCTCTCTCTCTCTCTCTCTCTCTCTCTCTCTCTCTCTCTCTGTGTGTGTGTGTGTGTGTGTGTGTGTGTGTGTGTGTGTGTGTGTTAATCTAGGGATGAGACTACTTCTTCCTAAATTGCAAGGCTTTAAATTTAAACAAAACTGTAGAAAAGTTACCAATGACTCATCAGAATGCCAATATCTGCTAGGTTGAATGTACATGCTGCTACAAATCATGTACCTAACTACAGATGATTTAAGTCCCACAGAACATGAAATATTTCGAACAAATAATGAGTGTGGTTGGACCACCACTCATACAACTCTTCCCAACTCTGATCATACCGAATCACCAACTGAAGACCAATCGACTGCCCGACTCCTGACAAAAGACCCCTGAGGAACTTGGATGCCAACGTTATAGACTTACTCACCTAGTCCAGAAAACTGTTGCCATTCTCCAACTCTTGGCATCCCACCCACGAAAAGCATGCCCACTGACATTAACTAAGGGCCTCATGTGATTACCAGTCCTTTTGTCTAACTTTTTACACACTAGTTTGATCAAAATTCTGTTTACACCACTAACTATGCGCTAAAATTTCACACAGTAAAAACATGTAATAAAAATTTCTCAATTTCTAGGCGCCACAGTTTGCCCTCAAATCCAAGTTTAAATATTTACAATTTATGCTTTCAATAATGAGAATTGTTTATTCTCATAGTCCCGTTACTATGTATGGTACAAATGTGAATTGTACATCCGTTTTATTGTATTTTGTCTCCTCTTTCCACTGCTGTCATTAGAATTCATGTATCTCTAATGAAATTTATATTATTGGATAAACCATGGAAATTTAGCATTTAACTATAAAAATGGATAGTAAAATAATAAATCTTAACATCTAAATGATGCATGAAGTGAATAGTACTCACTGCCAACACATACTGGCATGCTGTCTGTGTATTTGTCTTCATTCATAAGAAATGCTGATTTCAGTTAATTTTTCAACTGAAATGTCTCTCACAGCTTAATTATTAGATTTAATGATCATGTAAGTAGATCCAGACGTGTGTCTTTTCAAGGCCTACAAACTGAGTGCTCAATCTCTCTGTGGGATGCACACTTAAAAGTTATAAATTAATTACTGCATTAGTTACATTCAAATCTATTTGTCTCTGTATCTCCTCTCATATGTCATTTCCAGATCATATATTTATATCACTGGATGAGTAATCACACTCAATTTAATTTGACACCTTGTGTTTCCTTGTGCCCAGCACAGTTTGCGCTGCACATGCACAAATAAGCACAATGCAACTTGTAACTTTTAACAGCTACTAGGGCGCTGACATCAGGACTGGTCCACAAAAAACCCACATGGAGCCACCCGGCCACCATTCAACTGCCATCCGGCTAGTCATGAATTCTACCGACACATGCTGCACACACATGACTTAAATAATGCACTCAACCAAACAAAAGTCCATTTTATCTATGATTCTCACATTCAGTTGTTATCTGACAATGTCAAATACGCTGCAAGCTGGTTCAGAAACCAAATAATATTTGCAGAATAACAGGAACGTTTTCCTTTTCAACATTATTGAAAACAATAACTTTTCATAGTAAACTGTAGGTTACTGTAATTACACATTGTTTTGGACAATGCCCTATACTTATTTATTATATGTGGCATGTGGTTTGACAAGCAACAACAGTTTTCACAGTAAATAGAACCCAAAAACTCTATGAGCCTTTGGTGTTTACGTGGCTGGTTATATTGAATTTTAAACTTTCTCCATGTTCATCAAATACATAATGGAACAACCACTCCAGTTTTTTTAACCAAAATTGTATACATATTGCATGACGTATTAACTTCTTTTATCATACAACAGGAAATGAAAGCACCAAAGGGAAGCATTGATTTATGTCTGACCAATTTAAATATGTTTCTCAGTCATCATCGGCAGAAGTTTGCTGCTGGAATTTAAGAAGAGTGTATTTGCTAGTCTATAAAGTCAACCCCTACAGTACAGCTTTGCTTTGAAAGGCCATATTATATGTACACAAAATACATATGTTAATTACTCTGCTGTTTCTTAGCACATAAAATACAAAAAAAGGCAGAGTACATTGATTTAAATAGTTTCAAGATGAATTACCGTGAACGACTTAATGCACTGTGCACAGTATAATGCATAGTGTTACACAAAATAGAAAACAGTTTATTTCCCATGTGTTCTCATAAGGTAGATTGTAAATTGACCTTTCAATTTTCCTGGTGGAAATTTGATAACCAAACCTTTTGATGAAGCTCATTTCTTGTAACTTAAAAGCTAGCTCTGTCTGACAGCAATAAAAGTGTTGCACTTATATTGCTTTTGGACAGAAGTGTATTTTAAACAGCAGACAGATGACATATGGCTGTAGCTAGTGGCTGCAACAGTTTTATGTTTACTTGGTTTCTTCAAAACATCTTGATGTGGGCAACAATGGAGCCAAGTGTCCATGAAAGCGATAAAACATTTTTTTGCTAAAAGATAAAAAAATGATCAGCTGGGTTAGGCTTAAGTAAGTATTTCTTCTATTTTCCTGCTGTTGGAAATAAATTGTCTGCAAGATAAGCATATACACACATCAAAAAATGTTTTGCATCCCCTCGGTTCCCAGCACTCCAGAAGAGGGACATTGACTGTGGATATTGTATCAAGACAGTGTCCCCTTTGGCTGTTCAGAGACATCACTAAACCCGCCCACAGATGTAAACAACCATGCATGAGCAGCACCTATTAGATGGAGGGGGTTCCGACAGCCAACCAGTTCCAGTCTTTCCACCAGGAAGGAGGTACACAGCTCGTGTTGTCTGTAGTTCAACCATGCCTAGACGGTCAATACCACAGTTTGATCACATCCGCATTGTTACTTTGTGCCAGGAAGTGCTCTCAACAAGGGGAAGTGTCCAGGCATCTCGGAGTGAACCAAAGCAATGTTGTTAGGACACGAGGAGTTACAGAAAGACAGGAGCTGTCAACGACATGTCTCGCTGAGGCCGCCCAAGGGCTACTACTGCAGTGGATGACCACTACCTATGGATTATGGCTAGGAGGAACCCTGCCAGCAACAGCACCATGTTGAGTAATGGTTTTCGTGCAGCCACAGGACATTGTGTTATGACTCAAATTGTGTGCAATAGACTGCTCGATGCGCAACTTCACTCCCAATGTCCATGGCGAGGTCCATCTTTGCAACCACAACACCACAGTGCAGTATAGATGGGCCAAACAACATGCTGAATGGTGGACCACTCAGGATTGACATCATGTACTCTTCACTGATGAGTGTCCTATATGCCTTCAACCAGACAATCGTCGGAGACATGTTTGGAGGCAATCGGTCAGGCTGAACACCTTAGACACAATGTCCAGTGATTGCAGCGAGGTGGAGGTTCCCTGCTGTTTTGGGATGGCATTATTTGGGGCCAAATTACACTACTGGTGGTCATGGAAGGCACCGTAACAGCTGTACGATATGTGAATGCCATCCTACCGACCGATATAGCAACCATATCGGCAGCATATTGGCGAGGCATTCATCTTCATGGATGACAATTCGCACTCCCATCATGCACATCTTGTAAATGACTTCCTTCAGGATAAAGACATCACTCAACTAGAGTGGCCAGCATGTTCTCCAGACATGAACCCTATCGAACATGCCCAGGGATAGATTGAAAGATGATGTGCCCCACCAAACACTCTGAGGGATCTATGCCAAATCGCCATCCATTGAGGAGTGGGACAATCTGGACTAACAGTGCTTTGATGAACTTGTGGATAATATGCGATGACAAATATTGGCATGCATCAATGCAAGATGGTCGTGCTACTGGGTATTAGATGTACTGGTGTGTACAGCAATCTGGACCACCACCTCTGAAGGTCCTCGCTGTATGGTAGTACAACATGCAATATGTGGTTTTCATGAGCAATAAAAAGGGCCAGAAATGATGTTTATGATGATCTCTATTCCAATTTCCTGTACAGGTTCCGGAACTCTCGAAACCAAGGGGATGCAAAACTTTTTTTTTTATATGTGTATTACAGCACAAAGAGTGAACATGCTTGTGAGGAACTTTCCTGTAATTTATACAATTTTAAAATTACTGGGACACATAATTCTCGTGACATCAATACAGCTCCAATGCAATGAAAAGACTCTACGAAAAGTAGAATTTTACCATCAACAGAAGTCACCATGAGAGAAGATAGTGAGACAGGTGACCGTGTCAATAATACTAACATACGAATTGGTAGATTTTGCAGATAATTCAGTTTGTTACAAACATGCAACTTTCCAATGTGTCTTCCTCTGATAAATGTCAAAGTGTTGAGCTCTCTTGTAGGTAGTAGTAGTGATTACTGGCCCAGTTTCGCCTTAGGCAATTCATAATGTCCTGTCCCATACAGAAATCAATCAACACCCACCATATCACTTTAAAAGCCCATCTCCGGTTCTAATGTTTAAGTAACATTGCCACAAGTGCAGTTGGAGATACAGACATATCAGTGTGTAGTGTTGCATATGACCTGTGGGAGTATATGTGGTACGAACAAAGCCAATATCACAGGTCAGCCATGTGATGTTTCATGGATATTTGATTATAAAATAAATGTTATCCAGATAAACCATGCTTTGACTTTTTTTCTGTAATGAAAAGAACTTAAAAATAATTTCTATTGTTGCTCAACTGAATATAGCACCAAACAATGATTCTGCTTAGGTTATGGAATAATTCACTTATTTACACTGTTGTACAGAAGTTATTAATGTTTAATAAATGTTGTAGCCCAAATTTAAAGTTACAACATAATGTATATAAGAATAAACCGACATTTGCACAGAGCTAACAGATGCATAAGAAGAGCTATTTACCTGAGTGAGAGAGAGAGAGAGAGAGAGGGGGGGGGGGGGGAGGGGGGGGAGTACATTTTCGACAACTGAATAACCAGAAAAGCACATAAGAGATAGGAGAGCCTTGTAAAAGATATGAATATGAGCATGAAGATACGCATGTGAAATTGATCACTGTAATGAAAATTTCAAATGCGCATAAGCTACTGACAATGAAATATAGCTTCATCTAACCACACACATGAAAGGATGGAAATATTTAAGATACAATTAACAAAAGGTAGGCAAAACTATGTAAGAAAGCACTCACACAAACAACCCCATATATCAAACATTAAAACATAAGGTGCCTACAAAGTTATATTGCATGTAGAAAACAGCCTAATATAAGGTAAAAGTATCCTGAAAATGGTGAATGTTTTACCAAAACAACGGAAGTGTTTTGTATCAAATTTTATATGTAATCTTCTGTACAAGTGAGTAGGAAAGAGAGGGATGGGGGGGGGGGGGGGGGAGACTTTAAATCTAATAAAATGCAAGAGTCACTTGTGCATTAAAGGATACAACAGAAAAGGCTGATTATAACTAGAGGTTAAAAGAAAGGGATTAAAGCAAAGGAGGACCAAGAAGAACAGAAACACGAGAAACATTTGTCATCCAGCACAGAGGTGTTACTGTCATTAATGAGATTTTGTTTTAGCTACACAGTATGCAATACTTCAAGCCAATAGGCTTGCACAACAATTTTGTTTTTACAATTTTTTAAAAGTAGTTTTGTTGTATGTGTTTCATTAAATAGATAATCTGGAATGCATTGATATCATAAAATTCTTTGTTTTGGATCCAAAGATGGCGAAGTATAATAAGGGGTGTGCTTCTTAAGTTTCAACAGCCGCTAATGTGGATGAGATTTTTCAGAAATGGGATAGCGATAAAACCATTGGGTGGAAGGTGGAGACAGTACACTCATGAAGTTGAAGTTGGCCCTATCTACCAAAATGATTATGGTCAGTGTGATCTCTCAAGTTTTCTTGGTGAAACATATTCAGCCGAGTTGCAGATTTATTTATTTATTTATTTATTTTATTTATTTATTTATTTATTTTTTTTTTTTTTTTTGCATGACATTTTGATGACCGATCCAAATGTTTATTTCTGGTGCTGAGAGTTATATTATGTGTAATCATGTGTAATCAATGCTTGGGCTGGTTGTCTGAGAACACATAACAACACCGCTCACAGCATTTGAAGAAGACAGCTGGGTCAGTCAAAATAATGTGAATAGAATGGAATTTATAAGTCAGGTGAACACCTGTCAAAACACCATTAGTTATGGCCAGTAAGTCCTGGTTTTACCTTGCACAGAGTAAAACTAATTGGTAAATACAAAACATGCCTTGGGGATCAAATAGATGAAGAAATACAAGGGAAGAGGGCTGGATTGCAAAGAAAAATATCATCTTTCATTGGCACAATGAAGTTGCCCACAAAAATGTTAAGGGAATAGAAACTTTAGGCAGAACAGAAATTCCTGTTAGCTATTAAAATTTCTGTTAGCTATTAAAAAGTGAAACATTTGTACTCTGCTCAAAAATTAAAACACTTCCAAGAATAGGCAAAAACAATCTGGAACATCATTAAACAAAAAATAAACCAAAATAGGGATCCAAATTAAATTGAGCCCCCACAAAATTGCTCTGGCAGAAATGGTGACACATTCAACTCAGCAGCCACTAAATTTAATGATTACTACAACATCGTGACAACACACATTGGTACCACTAATAAATGTCTAATTATAAATGCTTTAGATTTACTTGTGCAGACAATGCATGCACTACCAACAGACATCTCAGTCTTTAGTTACAGATTTTTTTGTCAAGTAAGTGGTTTTATTTGACTGCTCAAAATGGAGCTACTTCATCAGCAGACCCTTCGCTACACCCAGGGTATCTACTTCCAAATTACTCATGTTGGCAGCTGTTCTCAACTTGAATGCTGTAACATGCACTGCATCATCTTTGGTGATGAAATTTCAGAAAGCTGCTTAATAACCCTGTTTTAGGGGTGGTGTCATCATGCAGTGAAGATATTGATTGCAACTTGCCACAGGTATACTTTGTATACGGACAAAATCTCTTTTAATTTTCTGCCAAATTTGAGACAGTTTGACTGTGTAAACTATTTAAAGCATCCCACACTGAAGTCCGCTCTAATTTTCAACCTTCTGTAAAACATTGTCAAGCTTCTGTAAAACATTGTCAAGCTTCTGCAATAGTGTCCTGACTTGTTTGCATACCTCAGGAGATCTGTTCATCTCTTATTAATTTGCTTGGTATGAAATAAATTGCCGCCAACACAATTTCTTTGAATTTAAGCCACATCTGCTCAAGACAACAGTTTGAAAGGAATGGTGGCCAACTGTTATGAAGACATCAATCAATTTTGTTATCTACTATTTTAAATAGATATATTTTGCACTATTTTTTGATGGATTTTGATGTTATAGTACTCAGTCTACCTGCAGTGACCTTCCATCATGATGCTCAAGATTGTTTCTTTGTAAGAGATCTAGTAGGTTATAGCAACCACTTACATTTCGTGTGGACTCCTGAATTGTGAGTCGAAAATAATCCAAAATACAGCGTGATTCAAAAAGAATACCACAACTTTAAAAATGTGTATTTAATGAAAGAAACATAATATAACCTTCTGTTATACATCATTACAAAGAGTATTTAAAAAGGTTTTTTTCACTCAAAAACAAGTTCAGAGATGTTCAATATGGCCCCCTCCAGACACTCGAGCAATATCAACCCGATACTCCAACTCATTCCACACTCTCTGTAGCATATCAGGCATAACAGTTTGGATAGCTGCTGTTATTTCTCGTTTCAAATCATCAATGGTGGCTGGGAGAGGTGGCCGAAACACCATATCCTTAACATCCAGTTACAGTAGCACCTTCGAAGAAAAAGGGACCAAAAACTTTATTGGCTGAAATGGCACAGAAAACGTTCACCTTAGGCGAGTCACGTTCATACTGAGTTGTTTCCCGCGGATTCTCAGTGCCCCATATACAGACATTGTGACGGTTGACTTTCCCGTTAGTGTGGAAAGTTGCTTCATCACTAAACACAATCTTTGAAACGAAAGAACAATTGCTTGCTGGATGCGTGCTACATTTTCATCACTCGTTCTCGGCCGTCCAGAACTTTTCCCTTCGCACAAACACCCATTCTCTGTAAACTGTTTATACCAACGTTTAATACACCACCTATCAGGAGGTTTAACACCATACTTCATTCGAAATGCACGCTGAACAACTGTCGTCGATTCACTTCTGCCATACTCAATAACACAAAAAGCTTTCTGTTGAGCGGTCGCTATCTTAGCATCAACTGACGCTGACGCCTAGTCAACAGCGCCTCAAGCGAACAAATGTACAACTAAATGAAACTTTATAGCTCCCTTAATTCGCCGACAGATAGTGCTTAGCTCTGCCTTTTGTCATTGCAGAGTTTTAAATTCCTAAAGTTGTGGTATTCTTTTTGAATCACCCTGTATATGAAGCAGTCACATGAAAGAAAGATAGATGGAAAAAAGTAAGTACGCTCTTCATTATTTGTCCGCAGCTTGTGGTTTCACAGTCACATTCTCACTTCCCAAGCACGGGGTCCCGGGTTCAATTCCTGGCATGGTCAGGGATCTTCACCTGCCTCGAGACGTCTGGGTGTTTGTGTTGTCCTCATCATTCATGAAAGTGGCGAGATTGGACAGAGCAATGATTGGGAATTTGTATGGGCACTGATAACTGCGCAGTTGAATGCCCCACAAACTACACATCATCATCATTATTTCAAAAGCAGTCATCATAACTCTTAATACATTTACCCCGTTGTGAGAGAAGACAATCAATGCCTTCATGGAGAAATGTTTGTGCATGTAGGAAAAGTTTGTGAGTGTAAGGAGGATGTGTAAGGGCTTCCCAGCAAAATTTCTGCAGCATAGTCGAAAGAACCTTGGCAAGAAGTGGGTGGGCATTATCTTGCAACTGATGGTGTCAATCAACACACTGCTCATTGACTTTCTGGAACACAGTGCCACAATTAATGCACAGTGGTACATGGACACTTTGCAAAAATCAAATGCCGAGTCCAATTATTGAGGAAAGTTGGCAGATGGCATCATTCTGTTCAGAATAATGCCTGCCCACATTTTGCCAAGATTTTTTCCAGTACACTGCAGAAGTTTCACTGGAAAGCCCTTGCACAGTCTGATCCCCCCCCCCCCCCCCCTCCTCTTCCTCTCCATATGATTTTCACATTTTTTGAGCCCTTAAGTAAGACATTTGTTCTCGTTGATTTGCTCCAAATCAAAAGGTGCATGATTGGGTCCATACGCAACCACAAACATTTTTCCACAAACAAACTGACCATCTTCTCTCATAGTGGGTTAAATGTATTAACAGTTAGGATGATTACTTTTGAAATAGTAAACAGTTTACTTACTTTGTTAGCATCTGTCTCATTTTCATTTGAGTGTCCCTTATACATTTCATTTCGGTTGTACAAATGGAACCACAAAATTGCAGAATGACATACAGAGTTGATTGGAAATAATGCCTTTGTTAAGTTCTTGATGTTATGAGTTATTTATATAGGGTGATGAAATCATTCAGTGTTCATAACACTATTCTATAACATTACTAATATATATCACACTGCTAACAACACTGATTAAAAACTAACTCTAAAAAAGAAGTGAGCACTATAATTACTTAAGTCCATCTCTGCACTTACAGATTTGTATACTGTGAACAGTCTGGATGGGTCATTGTTATTTGTAGTAGATGTTAGTCTTCAGTCAACTGGAAACTTAAGGATGGCATGATCATAGGTCAGTGCCATGAGAAAATAATCTTGTGATTTTATGATAAACTCAATGAAGTCAGGAAGAAGTGGAAAGTAAATTGGTGCAATTCTTTGGCATCAAGCACTTCTGATTTGTGTGAATAAATCCCTTGTATTCCTTGGCAATGTAATAAAAATTCAGAACCATTTACAGCTGCTTTGTGAATTCACAGTGTCAAAGTAATGCAGACACTTCCATTTCCACATGATATGACTGTTGTAACTCTATAGAGTTAGTACGCATAATCAAACAGCGCACACCTCCACAGCCAACCACAAGACGTTACCTCATGATGGCGCAGGTGGTGGGTGCAGCTAGCTCTGTGCCATGTGCAAAACAGCCTTATATAAGTCAGCATGGTGGACTGTCAGCCGGACAAATGTTTATATGATGATTATACATTTACCTGTTAGAATGTGTTGTAATGTTTTCCATGGTTAAGAGATATTTTTTTCATTTAATACTTCATTCAGTGTCTTGGTGTATCCCTTCACATGGAAGCAGAAAAAAAACTTGGTTGGTGGGGTTCTGATATTTTGTTTGTACAGTGTTACAACATATTTGACAATGAATGCAGTATTATACTCCGCATGTTTCATTTCTTGGTTTGCTACAGCAAATATGTCAGAGGAAGAAACTCTTCAACCTTTTGCTGAACAGCAGTGAGCTCTCACCAACCAGCAACATGCTCTCCCCACAGCACTAAACAATTTGACAGCATCGTTGATGCACCATGGTTCACCGCCATTGACGCAACTCCCACTGTTTCCTCCATATGACGTTTCTGTGGAAGATTGGGACGCATATGAAAAATGACTTCGGTAGTATTTTCAAGCTTTTCGAGTCGCCAAACACAATGTGTGTTAAGCCTTTCTTTCTGTCATGGATTTCTCCTTGTACTTATCACCTTTTGTGTCAAGTTAGCTCCTCTTCAGGGACCATCCAGTCTCTCTCTTGATGAGATGTGCCAGTTGGTCTCTAATTATTACTGCAAACATATTCACATTATTGTTGTTCACACTGAGTTCTACTATTGTCAAAAGTGGTCACAACAGTCATACAGAACTTGGGCAGCAGAACTTCATGGACTTAGCCACTGGAGCCACTTTATTACTGAAGCTCAACAGGACTCAAATGCTGATTCGATGGTTTGCGATGCTATAATACACCTGGCCCTTGGTAAGGAAGTTGGTGAACATGCTTTACAATGTAAAATTCCTCTATCACAGAAGTCCTGAACAGTATCCAGACCTCTGAAGTATCTTGGGCAGCAGAAAATCAGATAGATGTGTGGTGTGAAGTAGCCGCCATTCCTCCCTCTGCTGCTCAGTCACCATTGGTTAGCTCACAGGAAAACAATGTCATGACTGTAAAATCGCAACCTCCATGTCGCATGGGGCAGCACCATGCTAAGCAGCAACACCAATCAGCATCAGAACGGTGGCCATGTACTCCTCTGCCATTGTGCCCTTATTGTTCTGTACAACATGAGTGAGCCACATGCCAAAATTGTTGTGTGCTGTGCAACCACTGAAAAAAACTTCACAGAAGCTCTTCTGCGAACTTGCATTTGTGTGTGTGTGTGTGTGTGTGTGTGTGTGTGTGTGTGTGTGTCTACTGGCTGACAAAGGCCTTAATGGCCGAAAGCTATAATTGTGTGAATCTTTTTTTGTGCCTATCGTGACTCAGCATCTCCGCTGTATGGTGAGTAGCAACTATCCTTCTCTGGTATTGTTATTTATGTGAATTACATGACCTGTGCATAGACATCTAATGCCACATATCTTGACAAACTTACCATCAAAGTGTAGGATCCCTAATACCCACAATCAATCAAGTATTTTGTTCCAAAAGATGGACAAACAAGCTATTAAGCACAGAATTTCAAATCAAACAGCTTTCAGTTGTCAAAATTTCCAAATTGTTATATTATTAAGCTACCAGTTTCAGTGATATATTGCGTCATCTTCAAGCCTCCTGACCGACGTTTAAGAAGATTCTCATCTCTGGTCCAGTCAAAATTGGCACCAGCATTCAATGACTGGTATCCATACAGTTTTGAGACAGCGATCACTTCAAACATCACCTGCCAATGGCAGCTGATGTTTGAAGTGACCGCTGTCTCAAAAATCTATGGATACTAGTC
The DNA here is from genome assembly GCF_021461385.2 of Schistocerca piceifrons. Taxonomy (NCBI): domain Eukaryota; kingdom Metazoa; phylum Arthropoda; class Insecta; order Orthoptera; family Acrididae; genus Schistocerca; species Schistocerca piceifrons. The sequence goes on from NC_060138.1 coordinate 759,864,620, forward strand.
ATTGAATGCTGGCCGCTATTTTGACTGGACCAAAGGTGGGAATCTTCCTATATGCCAGTCACGGGGCCTGAAATGGCATAATGTATCACCGAAACTAGTAGCCCAATAAAATAACAATTTGGAAATTTAGAAAGCTGAAAGTCGTTTGATTTTACATTCTGTATTGAACAGCTGAGATCCCACAACCATCTGTCAAAATATGGACGTAAAGAACTACTGAGCAAATGGTCATAATGTTTTGACTTGTCAGTGTATACGCCAAACAGAATTAAGTGCAGAAACCTTACAAAATTTCAACATGACAAGTCACATAATTGTCTTTTCAGTAACCAATAGTGCCTGTTGTCTAGCCAGTGTTAAAGTTGAGATTTTTTCCATATCTAGACCCATAAGCTCCTACTTTATGTGGATCTCATGCGTTCCTGTTCTCTATCATCATCTTTTTATGTGTCTGTAATCTCTATCAAAAATTAAATTCTTGTTAAATAGTAATGTTACATAAGATGCAAATATAACAATTTAAGGAAGTAATATATAAAATCCACACTTTTATTTAACAAGATAAAAGCTTAATACTGTCAAAGCTTTTCAGACCATACCAGCTAAAATGTGAGGATAAGTAAATTAATTCATGTAAATTGTGAACTCACTGGTGCAAATATATGAGCTTTGGGCATTGGAAGCCTTTCAGATGCATTTTCTGCAAGGTGCAATATGTAATCCCTTGCTTCATTTACAACCTGAAACAAAAATAATAAATGAATAGTTGTATGGATGAATTGTAATTTGGATTTGCAAAGCGTGAACCACAAAAAAGGAAATACTTCAATTTATTCAAGGAACATGCACACACTAGAACTGGGTTAAAACTAAATGGTCATGGGAGTAGCTAAAAATACCATGTCTAGACCATAAATCACATTCAGATGGATGTACATGTTGCTTAGTAAACAGCCATTACAAAGCTTAGTGCAGTACACTAAATATTTTAACAATAAATCCTACTTGCTCTTACATCCACTTTCACAAATTCTGTGTAAAAATGGTGTGTTGTGCTCCAGCTTCTTTACTTGACATGGCTGAGTTAATGGACAGATGTCACAACAGGCTGACACAAAAAGTATCAGGCTGGATAAACAGTCTTGCATAAGAAACCACAAGTGGACTATGCTGACACCTCAAGAATCACCATCAAGCCTTGCAGTAGGAGATGGTTGGTTGGTTTGTGGGGGTTGAAGGGACCAGACTACAAAGGCCATCGGTCCCTTTTTCCACGACCATGAAACACCCACAAGGAATAAAAACAAGGAATGGAGGTAAGAAGGAACGACACAGAACAAGAAAGAGACAAAGACCAGAAAACAAGGAATTATAAGCACACAGAGGTGTACAGCGGTTGGCCGACCATGGAAACAAAAATGGAAAAGCCAACCACCAAGAGACACACTAAAAACCCCAATCTAAAACTGTAGGCCAAAGGCCAGACAACGCACAAAAGGGACAAACCCTCAGATTGAGCAATAAAAACCCCCTGCTCGAATAAAACTCAAAACTAAGCTGGCACAAACATCTGTCTGAGTGCAGTTAAAAGCGGACAACCCAATAACATGTGGACCACTGTCACTGTTGATCCACAGCAACATAGAGGCAGGTCCTCATGGTACAATAAATGGCCATGTGTCAGCCAAGTATGGCCAATGCATAGCCAGCAGAGAATAACTGAGTCCTTGTGAGAGGCTCGCGTGGAGGAGCGCCACACACTTGAAGTTATTGGGTGAAGGCAGGGTGCGCCATTCATCACCTCAGGTACCAAGGCCTTTCTGCCACAATACTGACTGGAGATCACATTCTGAAAGGCCAATCTCCAGGGCCGGTTCACTGATAGCCTGTTTGGCCAGCCTGTCAACACATTCATTACCCGGAATGCCGACATGACCCGGGGTCCACACAAAGCCAAGGAGTGACCGCAACGGGCAAGAGTATGGATGGAATCCTGGATAGCCATCACCAGACAAGAATGAGGAAAACACTGGTTGATAGCTCGTAAACCACTCAGGGAGTCACTATAGATTACGAAGGACTCACCTGAGCAGGAGCAGATATACTCTAGGGTGTGAGAGATGGCTACCAGCTCTGCAGTGAAAACAATGCAGCCAGCTGGCAATGAGCGTTGTTCAGAATGATCCTCAAGAGTGATAGCATAACGCACATGATATGCCCGAACTTGTACGGGACTTGGTAGCTTAATCTGCCACGAGTAATGAGTATGATGGGCAAACATCTATTAGGCGCACTACGAATGTAGTGTGGACATGTTGGGAATGTGGATCTCACGCGGAACGTGCAAGGGATAAGTCCCTGCAGACGCACTACCCTCTGTGCCCGCGATGGCTCAGATGGATAGAGCGTCTGCCATGTAAGCAGGAGATCCCGGGTTCGAGTCCCAGTCGGGGCACACATTTTCAACATGTCCCCAATGAAGTACATCAATGCCTGTTTGCAGCTAGGGTGTCCATTTAATTATCATTTCACATGTAAATGGGCCTGGAAAAGAGGTGGGAGAGGGAAAAACTCAAGCCCAGAGAGAAGAGACCAGACACGAAACATGATTGTATACCCTAACCGGGGCCGCCATTCGAGAAGATGGACGACCGAGTTGAGGAACAGGAGAAGGTAATTTGGATGCCCAGGCAAGCTACAAACATGTGCAGCATAAGCGGCCAATAGTCGTTGGTGCTGGATTCGCAATGTAGGGACACCAGCCTCCACAAGCATGCTGTTTACAGGGCTTGTGCGGATAGCTCCAGTTGCAGGTCGGATCCTGCAGTGAAGTATGGGATCAAGCAACCACAATGCAGAAGGCGATGCCAAATCATAAGCCATGCTCCCATAATTGAGACGGGACTGAATCAATGCCTGATACAGTCGTAGAAAGGTAAACTGATCGGCGCAGTCAATACATGCTGTGGGATATCACCATGCTGCAGACAGTAACAGCCTGAGGCATCTACACCCTAACAGCGACAGCCTCTAAAGGATGTAGATGCAGACTCCACCAGATACCCTCTCATAAGCTGCCCAATTCTTATAGTAACCCTGATAGCCACGGAGGGCGGGGGATCGCATTGCCGGAAATCAAGTTTCCTGGAGAGCAATGCAGAAGAAAGGTTGAAGGCTGAGAAGTTGTTGGAGCTCAGCAAGGTGGTGGAAAAAACCATTGCAATTTCACTGAAGATGACATCGTCCGCAGCCAAAAAAGGTGTGAAGAGACCAAGGAGGCAGATTACGCTACTGGGTCATCTACCGCCACTGAAGGAGAGCCTGAATCTAGAACCATTGCATTTGAGGCAGAGACTAGATCTAGGTCGCCAGCGGATGCCAGAATCTCCACCTCATCCTAAGATGCAGAGCTGGTAGGTAGCGGTGGTGGGGGTGCCACTGCAATGTCCTTGGTCTTAGGAGTCTTCTATTTTGACTTCTCCCGTTGCTCCTTTCCGTTTCGCTGGCTGGGAGGGCTTCACAGATTCAGTCTCCAGAACTGAGGAGGATCATGAAGCCCTACGACCAGCTGCTTCTGGGCGCTTCAGCCACTGGCGGGCATCATCCTTCCCACTAGGAGAAACCTGGGAAGGAAGGGACCCCTGCCAAGTGAAAGGAGCCGAAGAAGCGGTACGCTTCTCTGGCTCTACAAAGAACTGAGGCTTCATCATCATGAAAAGACTCCCCATCAGCTCTCGTACATACTAAATATCAAGGCGAGTAAGTTTTGTTACCAGCCTTAGCCTTTCGTTCCTCCCATGGTAAGACCAGGGCGGGGAACAATTACGGGTTGTACTTCTGTGCGTTGAACTGAGCCCTGGAACACTTAGAGACTTCTGGTAGCTGGCCACCAGTAAGAGATGATGTGCCATGCTTTAATGCGGGTCATCCGCCCTGATGCCACCCACTCCGACCAAGGGCCCTCCCCACAGGTGCCTCCCAGCCTCAGCAAGGGCCACCTGGCAGCATGGCCATTGCCGGGAATCCCGATGCCCCAGGGTGACAGGTCTACTCCTTGACATACATGAGGAGTTAATAGCACAGACATGAGCAGAGTGATCCCTGTGTTGTCAGGGGGCTACAACCAACAGAGTACGTGACGGCCCCACCACAATGGACTGATTAGTGTGCTGGATATCAGGTGCAAAGAAGTCCATTATCATTGTCAGCACAGAAAGCAGCACTGAGTTGTGCATGGTGGAAAACACACCCTGGAAGGTGAGCTCACCCAAGAGATGGAGAAGGAGCGGGACTGCAATGCAACGATGAGAAAGTTGGCTAAAGGTCTCAATGCAAGATGGATGTGATGTTCCATGTAAGGTGCCCTTCCCCAATTGGATCGCTCTTCAGAAAAATTTTGAAATATGGTGGTCAAACCCTACAGGGGACCGTCACATAAATGCGGAAATGTGAGAGACTCACTTTAGTCGGCTCTTAAGACAGGCAGGAATACCTCTGGCCTATTCTTACCCCTGGACCCGCAGGGGGTGCAGTAGGAGAAACTGCTGCACCTTCGGCCTAGTCAGAGTTGTAATGCTACTGACACAGCAGAAAGACAGAAGCCACTGCGGCAATGGTGACCTGACTGCTGCATGACCAATCTCTGCATTGTGGCTCTGTTGTAGCTTACTTGATGGAAACAGTGCTTCTTCAAAATTGCTAACAGGCCAAGCCGGTATAAATGCTGCCTGTTTTAGCCAGTCAGTATCAGTTATCACCTGCAGTCAGCTACCGGAAGTACGAGGGGCATTTGAAAAGTCCGTGCAAAAATAAAAACTACTTACGTGTTTGGAGTAAACCTTTTTTATTTTTTGACATACTCTCCTTTTAGACTTATACACTTAGTCCAATGGTGTTCTAATTTGTTGATCCCTTCTGAATAATGGGAATTGTTCAAGTCTGCAAAATAACTGTTAGTTGCTGCAATCACCTCCTCGTTTGAATAAAATCTTTGTCCCGCCAGCCATTTCTTCAAATTGGGAAACAAATAGTACTCCGAGGGAGCCAAGTCTGGAGAATAGTGGGGATATGAAATGAGTTAGAATCCTATTTCCATTAATTTTGCTACAACAACTGCTGAGGTGTGTGCTGGTGTATTGTCGTGATGAAAAAGGACTGTTTGCGGTCCAATCGCCAGCGGTTTTCTTACAGCTCGGTTTTCAAATGGTCCAATAACAATGAATAATATTCACCTGTAATAGTTTTACTCTTTTCCAGATAGTCTATGAGGATTATCCCTTCTGAATCCCAAAAGACAGTCGCCATAACCTTTCCGGCCAAAGGAATGGTCTTCGCCTTTTTTGGTGCAGATTCTCCCTTGATAACCCATTCTTTAGATTGTAGTTTGGTCTCAGGAGTATAGTAATGTATGCATGTTTCATCCACAGTGACGAAACAATGCTTAAAGTCCTGCAGATTCATTCTGAACAGCTTCAAACCATCCTTGAAACACTTCACACGATTCTGTTTTTGGTTAAGAGTGAGCAATCGCAGAACCCATCTTGCGAATAGCTTTCTCATGTCCAAATGTTTATGCAAAATATTCTGTACCTGTTTATTTGAGATGCCCACAGCACTAGCAATCTCACGCACCTTAACTCTTCTGTCATCCATCAACATATCATGGATTTTATCAATGATTTCTGGAGTCCCAACCTTCCACAGGGCGTCCAGAACGTTCAGCATCACTTGTGCCCATATGGCCACTCCAAAAATTTTGAAACCACTTATAAACTGTTCTAATCAAAGGTACAGAGTCACCGTAATGTTTAGCAAGCTTCTCTTTAATCTCCTGAGGTGTTTTGCCTTTCATAAAGTAATGTTTAATCACCACACTAAATTCTTTTTCGTCCATTTTTTGACAAGCGCTCAACTTCCTTGATTCACACGGATGCTAAACTCAAAGAAATAGACCAATATGGCTGAAACTTGGTGTGTGTTCTTTCCAAAGATGCTACTAACTAAACATGACCTCGATACGTGCTGGTGGTGACATCTCTCGGACTTTGCATGGCCTTTTCAAACGCCCCTCATACTCCACATCGGTTATTGCCCTGAAATTGCTCATCTTCCTGCCACTGCTAGACACTTGTCTTCACTAAGTTGCAGGACTGCCTCCTGGCCTAAGTTCAGGAGCCACTGGGAGCTGAACTGGTGTCTTCCAGGCAGAAGGCCAACTGCTGGCTTAATTCCATCGACTGCTTGGAGGTTCCTAAGTTCACGCCAGACCTGACTAGCTGTCTTGAGCAGACATACTCTACCACTGCCCATTTGCCTCATGTGGACATACTCTATTGCTGCTGCAGCTTATAATTTGAAAACCTATAATACAGGCGGGTACCATAATAGGTGGTGTCTCATAGAAAAATGCCTTCAGCATTTGAAGTGGTCAAATTGAATTTGGGGATGAATGAAGAATCCATACCGAATTTTGTGAAGAAGATATGGAAGTGGATACAAAAAGCTAACATCAAGGTCCTTGAGCAACAAGAAAGAATGCGACAATGTAATGTTAAATTACCATAATACTGTGTAAGTCAATGGGTAATGCTGACAAGCTCGTACACCCCAAAGAATAAATAAAACAGAGTTTCATCACCTGGTACCAGTGTCTGTACCAGATTATCAAAATGACACTTGCCAGGAAATGTCAAACTGCAGTTGCCTACACATAAGATTATTGAGCATGTGGGGCACTTTTGTCCTTTCAAAGGCTTCAATGCCACTGGTATGGTAGCATTCCCTAAAGTGGGGAGAGGGAGTAAGAAGAAGAATTGGCAACCAGCATTTACACAAACCTCACACACAGCACCATATACATTAAGGTCATGAGAATAGAAGTAGTATGCTATTTTCACGAGTATTTACAGTACTGCAGTAATGAGGAATGTCAGATGACAGGAGGTACAGTTTTTATTATTTTGTGAAGGGTTTTATTAACTAACAACTTTTTAAAATTTTTTTAATGAATTTTGCCTGTGTGTAAATGTGATAGTGTGTTTTCTTTTCTGAAAAAGGCTTTGGGAAAAAGCTAAATGTATAACAGTCTTTCCTTTGCCTTTCTGCAACTCAACATGTCATCTTTACAGTGAGCAGCAATCTATCCTTTTCATATTAGTTTTGATACTCCATAATTACATTAGGATTGAATCCACATCAATAATACTCAACACCACATGTCACATAAGACATGTGATGCTGTAACGTTTTTTAATGTGTATTCAGTGCTATTGTAATTAAGTAATATGACATCTGGTTTGTACACATAATCTAATAATTACACTATGTATTACATGGAATCATGCATGTGCTTGAAAATGACTAATGACTTATGATCAAAATTAGCTAATAGAAAAATTTAAATAAAGAATATTTACATTACAGCCTACAACGGACCATGTTTTCTTTTATAAAAAATAATCTTGTTCTTTGAGAGTCACATCTATGAAATACGTACGCATAACATTTCAGAGCAATATGTAATGAAACAAGCTTACAAGATCGGTTGTATGGAAGGCAAACAATCAACTTTGGTTTATTGGTGGAATTCTAGGAAGATGTAGCTCATCTATTAAGGAGATCATGTGTAGAACACTTAGGCCACCCATTTTTGAGCGTTGCTCTTGTGTTCTCCCTAACAAATTGGATGAACACGGAATTACTAGGGAAATGCTGCAGGAACTGAAATTGGAATCCCTGGGGAAGACAATGTTCTTTTCATGAAACATTACTGACAAAATTTAGAGAACCAGCATTTGCAATTCACTGCAGCATGATTTTACTGCCAACAACGAACATGGTGCAGAAGAACTGGAAAGATGAGATAAGGGACACTGGTGCTTTTACAGAGTAATAGGTGGCCATTTTTCCCCTACTACATTTGTGAGCAGAACAGGAAAGGGAATTATCAGCAGTGGTATAAGACACCCACCACCATGCACTGTTTGGTGGCTTGTGGAATGTGTGTAGATGCAGAATTATAATGATGTTATACATTCTTGGCCAAAAGTACCGAGCACTCTAGGTAACTTTGAGATTTGTGAAAAATAATAAAATTACATAAATAGAAACAATTTGGTCGCGTTTATAATGTTTATTAGTAACACAAAGCCAAATGGCCTTGCCACAGTGGTAACACCAGTTCCCGTCAGATCACCTAAGTTAAGCGCTGTTGGGCTGGACTAGCACTTGGATGGAGGACCATCCGGTCTGCTGGGTGCTGCTGGCAAGCGGGGCGCACTCAGCCCTTGTGAGGCAAACTGAGTAGCTACTTGATTGAGAAGTAGTGGCTCCAGTCTCGTAAACTGACATACGGCCGGGAGAGCAGTGTGCTGACCACATGCCCCTCCATATCCGCATCCATTGACAACTGTGGGCTGAGGATGACGTGGTGGCCGGTCGGTACCATTGGGCCTTCCAAGGCCTGTTCGGACAGAGTTCAGTTAGTAACACAAAATCAATATTTTGTGGGCCCTTATTACAGCAGAAATTCTTTTTGGTAGAGAGCACACTAGCTTTTCACAATCTTCGGCTCTTGTGGCATTCCACTCAAGGTACAGGCAGTCTTTTAATTCTTCTTTTGACTTACTTGTATGCCGCCTAACTTTGCATTTATGGAGTTCAGGTACGGTGATTGGGCAGCCCTGTCCAGAAGCTCAATGCTATTTTCCTGCACCCATATCACTGCGTGGCCAGATATAAGGCAGGTTGCATTATCGCACTGGAATTTAATGCCGTCCATGTTTGTATCACAAAAGAGTTGTAAAAGAGGGCAGTAAATCAGACTCTAAGACATCTATATACTTTGTGGAAATCTGAAAAGTGAATAAGTATTGTAGAGAATTCATTCATGTGTTTTTAAATTAATGCCTTTTGTTTTCTATCCAAATTGGTATGTGTTGTTACAGCATCAAGTTGACAAACCTACCTGAATGTATGCTTCATCAGACCACATGATATTTGACCACTCTTGTTTGGTAAACATTTAGTGTTTTAGAAACCACTCATATTGTGCCTTTCTATTCTTGTCAGAGAACCATGGCTTCTTCCCAACTTTACAGCCTTTTAGACCAACTTCTTGAAGTCATCTACAAGCAGTGTGAGCAGATATTGTTTTGTTAAAACTTTTAGACAACTCAGCACCGAAGTCTAACGAGGATTTGTTCCTATTTTTTAATGACTCTCTCACTATCATTCAGTCCTCACAGTTTGTTTTGATCCACTTGCGCCCAGTTCTTGGCCTATTAACATATGACTCAGTCATGGCAAAACGCTCAATAGCATATTGTACAGACTGGCATGAACATTTCACAGTTTTCGAAATCTCTACCTGTGATTTCCCTTGCTCATGCAAGTGCTTTATCTGCACCAATTTTTCTATACTAAGTTTGTTTCTTTTAGGCATAATCCAGCAGTAACACTGATGTCACAAATCTAAACAGGAAAAGAGCACCAGATTAGTGATATGTGTTCACAACAGGTGAATGTAGCAAACTGATTAGAACACAGAAAATCACTCAAATAACAAATTTTAGTGCACCAGATGTTTTATGGGTGGTTTTGAGGTGGATCATTGTTTTTGTCCTTTTTGATCCCAACAAACTAATTTTCAAAGCAATGAGTTTATTTACAGTTACATACATTGCACACATGCAAAATTTCTAGGGCGCCCAATACTTTTGGCTGTGTAGGTTGGTTGGTTGGTTGGTTTGTGGGATTAAAGGGACCAGACTGCTACGGTCATCGGTCCCTTGTTCCAAAAACTTAAAAACAAGCACACAGAGTAAAACCGAATAATGGAGAGAACAGACGACAGAGGACAAGAAAGACTCAGACAAAGAACAGACAAAACGAATTAAAATCTCACAGTGTGTGACAGTGGTTGGCCGACCATAGGGACAAAAAAGGAAAAGCCAACCACCAAGAACACATTAAAAATTCAGACTAAAACTGTAGGCCAGAGGCCAGTCTCGCCACAAAATAAAGACAAACACTTAGATCATGTGATAAAAGCCCCCTGCCTGAATAAAACACAAAACCAAGTCTGCCATGGCAGAGTCATCTGTTAAAAGGGCAGGGAGCGTGTCAGGCAGCGCAAACGTCTGTCTGAGCACAGCTAAAAGGCGACACTCCAACAAAATGTGGACCACAGACAAAACGGAGCCACATCCACATAGAGGTGGGTCCTCACGGCGCAATAAGTGGCCGTGCGTCAGCCGAGTGTGTCCAATGCGGAGCCGACAAAGGACCACTGAGTCTCTGCAATTGGCTCGCATGCATGACCGCCACACAGAGGTCGTCTCCTTGATAGCATGGAGTTTATTGGGTGTGGTCAGATTGCGCCATTCAGCGTCCCATAGCGCAAAAACTTTGCGGTGTAAGAAGGCTCGCAAATCAGTCTCCGGGAGGCCAACGTCCAGAGATGATTTACTGGTGGCCTCTTTCGCTAGTCGGTCAACATTTTTCATTGCCGGGTATCCCAACATGGCCTGGGGTCCACACAAAGACCACAGAGTGACCGCAATGGGCAAGAGCATGGAGGGACCCCTGGACAGCCATCACCAGACGAGAGCGAGGGGAAACACTGGTCGATAGCTCATAAACTGCTCAGGGAGTCGCTACAGATAACGAAGGACTCACCTGAGCAGGAGCGGATATGTTCTAGGGCATGAAAGATAGCGACCAGCTCAGCAGTGAAAATGCTGCAGCCAGCCGGCAAGGATCACTGTTCGTAATGGTCCCCTACAGTAAGAGCATAACCGACACGACCCGCAACCATCAAACCGTCAGTGTAAAACACACAAGAGCCCCCATAAATGGCTAGGATGGAATAAAAGTGGCGGCGGAAGACCTCCGGAGGGACTGAGTCCTTCAGGCCCAGTGCCAATTCCAGACAAAGGCAAGGGCAAGGCACACACCACAGGGATGTATGCAGAGGGGCCCGGAAAGGAGGTGGAACAGGGGAAACCCCAAGGCTGGAGAGAAGCTCTCTGATGCAGACGGCGATCATACAACCCGACTGGGGCCGACGTTCTGGGAGATGGATGACTGGCTGCCAGAACAGGAGACGATAATTTGGATGCCCGGGCAAGCTACAAACATGGGCAGCATAAGTGGCCAGTAAATGTTGGCACCATAACCGCAGTGGAGGGACACCTGCCTCCACAAGTATGCTGTCCACAGGGCTGGTCCGGAAAGCACCAGTGGCAAGTTGTATCCCGCTGTGTAGGATTGGATCCAGCACCCGCAACACAGAGGGGGATGCTGAGCCATAAGCCAGGCTCCCATAATCCAGATGGGACTGGATTAACACCTGGTAGAGCCGTAAGAGGGTAGATTGGTCGGCGCCCCAGCTGGTGTGGGTCAAGCATCGCAGAGCATTTAGATGCCGCCAACACATCTGTTTAAGCTGTTGAATATGAGGCAGCCTAGTCAATCGGGCATCAAAAACCACACCCAAAAACCTACGTGACTCCACCACAGCAAGAAGTTCGCCATCAAGGTAAAGCCGCTGCTCCGGATGAACAGTGCGTCACCGGCAGAAATGCATAACGCAGGTCTTGGCTGCCGAAAACTGAAAGCCATGCGCTACAGCCCAAGACTGGGCCTTGCGGATAGCACCCTGCAGCTGACGTTCAGCTCCTGCAATGCCAATGGAGTTATAGTAAAGGCAGAAGTCATCAGCATACAAGGACGCTGAGACAGACATTCCCACCGCCGCAGCGAGCCTGTTAATTGCTATTAAAAACAGGCAGACACTTAAAACAGATCCCTGTGGCACCCCGTTCTCCTGAACTCGGAAAGAACTATGAGAGGACGCGACTTGCACGCGGAAGGTACGATGTGCCAGAAAATTGCGTATGAAAATCGGCAGCGGACCCCAAAGACTCCAATCATGAAGTGTAGAGAGGACGTGGCGCCATGTAGTATCGTACGCATTCCGCATGTCGAAAAAGACAGAGACCAGGTGCTGACGGCGGGCAAATGCCGTACGGATGGCTGACTCCAGGCTCACCAGATTGTCGGCGGCAGAGCGGCCTTTACGGAACCCACCCTGAGACAGAGCCAGGAGGCCCCCTGACTCGAGTACCCAACTCAATCGCCGGCTCACCATCTGTTTGAGCAACTTGCAAAGAACGTTGGTGAGGCTAATGGGGCGGTAGCTGTCCACCTCCAAAGGGTTCTTGCCAGGTTTCAAAAAGGGGATAACAATGCTTTCCCGCCATTGCGACGGAAACTCACCCTCGACCCAGAGATGGTTGTAAAGGTTGAGGAGCCGTCGCTGGCAGTCCACTCAAAGGTGTTTCAGCATCTGACAGTGGATGCGATCTGGCCCAGGAGCAGTATCAGGGCAAGTGGCGAGGGCACTGTGAAATTCCCACTCACTGAACAGAACATTGTAGGATTCAAGATGGTGGGTGCGAAATGAAAGGCTCCGACGTTCCATCCGCTCTTTAATGGAGTGGAAGGCCAGTGGGTAATTCGAAGAAGCGAAACTCAGAGCAAAATGCTCTGCCAAGCGGTTGGCAATTATGTTGGAGTCAGTACAAACTGCTCCATTGAGTGAGAGCGCAGGGACGCTGACAGGGGTCCGATAGCCATAGAGGCATCGAATCTTGGCCCAGACCTGCGATGGACTGACATGGAGGCCAATGGTGGACACATACCGTTCCCAGCTCTCCTGCTTGCGTTGGCAGATAAGGCAGCGGGCTTGCGCACGCAGCTGTTTGAAGGCGATGAGGTGTTCTATGGAGGGATGTCGCTTGTGACGCTGGAGCGCCCGCTGGCGATCTTTAATCGCTTCAGTGATGTCAGGCAACCGCCAAGGCACAGTCCTCTGCCGAGGGGACCCAGAAGAACAGGGAATGGCAGATTCTGCGGCAGTAACAATACTGGTGGTGACTGAGTGAACCACCGAATCAATGGCTTCATGAGAAACAGGGTCAATAGTGGCAGTGGAGGAAAACAAGTCCCAGTCTGCCTTGTTCATAGCCCATCTGCAAGGGCACCCAGAAGAATGACGCTGTGGCAGTGACAGAAAGATCGGAAAGTGGTCACTACCACACAGGTCGTCATGCACACGCCATTGGACAGAAGGTAAGAGGCTAGGGCTGCAGATCGAAAGGTCAATGGCGGAGTATGTGCCATGCGCCACACTGAAATGTGTGAAGGCACCATCGTTTCAAAGGGAAAGGTCGAGCTGTGCCAATACATTCTCAACGATGGCACCTCGACCTGTTGCCACTGACCCACCCCACAGAGGGTTATGGGTGTTGAAGTCGCCCAGTAACATGAAAGATGGCAGCAATTGGGCGATCAGCGCAGCCAGGACATGCTGTGGGACATCACCATCCGGTGGAAGATACAGACTGCAGACAGTAACAGCCTGTGGCATCCACACCCGAACAGTGACAGCCTCTAAAGGTGTTTGTAGAGGGACAGACTGGCTGTGAAGAGAGTGAAGGACATAGATGCAGACGCCACCAGACACTCTTTCATAAGCTGCCCGGTTCTTATAATAACCCTGATAGCCACGGAGGGCGGGGGTTCGCAATGCTGGAAACCAAGTTTCCTGAAGAGCAATGCAGAAGAAAGGGTGTACGCTGATAAGTTGTCGGAGCTCAGCTAGATGATGGAAGAAACCGCTGCAGTTCCACTGGAGGATGGTATTTTCCATGACTCAGAAAGGTGTGAAGGGACTGCGAAGGCAGATTACGCCGCTGGGTCACCTGCTGCCTCCGATTGAGCACCTGCGCCAGTGCTACCCATGGTGTTTGAGGGACCGGCGAGATAGAGGTCCTCGGCGGACGCCAGAACCTCCACCTCGACCTCAGACGCAGAGCTGGAAGGTTGCGGTGGGGTGGCTGCCACCGCAAGTTCCTTAGGCTGAGAGCTCTTCTTCTTGGATTTCTCACGCTGCTCCTTGGGTTTCACTGGGAGGGCTTCACCGATTCAGTCTCCGGGACGGAGGAGGATCGCGAAGCCCTACGACCAGCTGATTGTGGGCACTTACGCCACTGTCGGTTGTCAGCCTTCCCGCTTGTGGAAACCTGGGAAGGGATGGATCCAAGGGACCCCTTGCAAGCATGAGAAGTCGAAGAAGTTGGACACTTCTCCGGCTTAGAAGTGGGGACGGATGTCCCCGATGTATGGGGGGTGTTGCTCCCGAGGTAGGTGGCACAGGAGCAACAGGGGGGATAATGCCCCCATGGGCAAGGGGGCATGTGGAGTTGTATGGCTCTGTAATTGGGCTGGAATATGCTGAACTTATGGGGCTAACATGGTTGTCATTGCAGCAGCATAGGAGGAAGTCATTCGTACCGCATGTAGTCATTCATATTTCTGCTTGGCCTCAGTATAGGTCAGTCGGTCCAGGGTCTTACATTCCATGATTTTGCGCTCTTGCTGTAAGATCCTGCAGTCTGGGGAGCAAGGTGAATGGTGCTCTCCACAGTTGACACAGATGGGAGGCGGGGCACATGGCGTATCGGGATGTGATGGGCGTCCACAATCTCGACATGTGAGGTTGGAAGTGCAGCGAGAAGACATATGGCTGAACTTTCAGCACTTAAAGCACCGCATCGGGGGAAGGATATAGGGCTTGACATCACATCGGTAGACCATCACCTTGACCTTCTCCGGTAATATATCACTCTCGAAGGCCAAGATGAAGGCACCGGTTGCTACCTGATTGTCCCTCGGACCCCGATGAACACGCCAGTCAAAATGGACACCTCGACGCTCTAAGTTGGCGCGCAGCTCGTCATCAGACTGCAAAAGTAGGTCCCTATGGAAAATAATACCCTGGACCATATTTAAACTCTTATGTGGTGTGATGGTAACGTTAACATCCCCCAACTTGTCACAAGCAAGTAACCTGCGTGACTGAGCAGAGGATGCCGTTTTTATCAAAACTGACCCAGAGCGCATTTTGGACAAGCTCTCCACCTCCCCAAACTTGTCCTCTAAATGCTTTACAAAGAACTGAGGCTTTACGGATACAAAGGATTCCCCATCAGCTCTGGTACAGATGAGATACCTGGGCGAATACGTCTCACTTTCATTCATTGCCTTTCGTTCTTCCCATGGTGTGGCCAGGGAGGGGAACGATTTGGCGTCATAAACGTTAGCTTTAAAATGAGCCCTCAAATGCTTAGAGACTGCTGGTGGCTGGCCATCAGCAATAGAAGATGTGCCATGCTTCATTGCGTGTCATCCAACCTGATGGCACCTACTCCAACCAAGGGCCCAAGGGCCACCCAGCCACAGCAAGGGCCACCTGGCAGGATGGCCATTGCCGGGAGTCCTGATGCCCCAGGGAGATGGGCATCTACTCCTTGGCATACATGGGGAGTAAACGGCACAGGCATCAGTAGAGCGATCCCTGTGTTGTCAGGGGGCTACAACCAACAGGGTACATGGCAGCCCCACCACAACGGACTGGCTACCGTGCTGGATATTAGGTGCAATAAAGTCCATGGTCGTCACCTCCACAAAAAGCAACACTGCACAGTGCATAATGGAAATTGCACCCAGGAATGCATCCTCGCCCAAGAGATGGAGAATGAGCGGGACGGCAATGCGACGATGGTAAGGCTGGCTAGAGGTCTCAATGCACAATGGACAAAATGCACCATGTAAGGCGCCCTTCCCCAATCGGCTCGCTCTTCAGAAGAATTTGGAGATATGGAGGTCAAACCCGACAGGGGACCATCACATAAGGCCAAAACGTTTGAGTCTCCTTTTAGTTGCCTTTTACGACAGGCAGGAATACCTCGGGCCTAGTCTTACCCCTGAACCCGCAGGAGGGTTTGACTGTGTACCTGTATGAGCTACTAACTTACGTATAAACTGTCTACCTATCTATCATGAGGTATTTGATAAGAAAAAAAAAATGACAAAGTGGAAAACTGAAGTGTTTCACTTTATTCCTTAACAATTCACATCAGAGTCAAATACGATGAAATATATTGTACACATAAAATAAGATGAAGAAACAGACATTACACAGGACAATGACAAAGGCTGAAAACTGATAGTTGAAGAAATTATCTACACCATTGCTAGTAACCTGCCTATAGCAATTTTGGAGTTGATTCACTAGAGGGCAGACAACAATAGTAAAAGCAATAAAATACTATAATAGTATCTGATGACTCTTCCACAAGGAAAACAAAAACAATGAACAGCAGTCCCATCAATTATGTGATCATTAAAGACAGAGCACAGGTCTGGTTTGGGAATATATGGGGAAGGAAATCAGCCATGTCCTTTTCAGAGGAACGATGTTGGCATGCCTCTTAAATGATTCCAGGAAATCGCGGAAAACCTAAATCTGGATGACAATTTGAACTGCTGTCCTCCTACATATGAGCTTAGAGTCTTCCTACTGCACCACCTGACTCACTTTTACAGAACAGTGGCATTGTGGACATGTAACAGAACAAAATTATCACTTACCTGAAAGCCAGCATTTGTCCCTTGTTCCACAAATACAATGTATCTTAGTGCCTTGCTCCACAGATTACGGACTGTTTCCAACCTTACTTCTGTAGAAGGCAACTCCAGTAAAGAGTAGGCACTGATAACAATATCAAATTTTATCTGTGAAAAGGGAAAATCTAGAGAAAAAAAATGAAACACAGAATGCCTAACAAAGTACTCATAAAAATAAAAATATCTTACTAGAAGGGACTGAAAAATGGAAAAAAAAAATATTATGGAACTGTTTGGAAGTTTGTGGCAGTGGTGGTGGTGGTGGTGGTGGTGGCAATAATAAAATGAAATGATTATTTTCATTACATATAAACCATTGGAGACAAGATCATGGTTCAGCAAAAAAAGAATGCTGGTGGTATGTCCACCTATAAGCATTATAGTAAGTATATCAGAAAAACTAGTGTACATGCTTTCCCGGATTGTGCATGTTCATATTTTCACATGTGTATTTCTTCATTGATGAATCCTGGGAATGCAGCCATATGGCTTTCCAGAATTTTATTGATAGTTTCTTAGGAATGTTCATTTCATTTCATAGTATAATAGATGAACTTACACAGTAAGTCATTAGGAAAAATGGCATGTATACAAGAGTTACGTGTGATGATAAACATTTCACAGATGATTATCGCTTTTGTGGATGAATCAATATTGACATACATGAGAACTAGCACAATCTATCTGTACAGATGCGTCACAATAGGTGCAAGTTCCAGGGTTAACTATTGCCCTAGCAGTGGATTATAATTGATAGTCTGTATTTCTCAATTAACCAGGACACTCTGACTGAATATCTACACTTTCCATGTAATCTATTGTCTGTGTGCTCTGAGAGTGGCTTTTACACAACACAATGGTCTCCTTCCAAGTTTGAAAAGCTTAATCCAAAACACTCATAAGCAAATGAACTAGAGGTAGGTGTGGTGTTGGAGATGGACAGCTCCTGTTGCAAGATGAATGAAATGGTTTGGCATTTCAAGTGACTAGGAAGCTGTCAGATGACGTACCACTCATCATTCTTCTTTTTATGCTCTAAGAAGGTTGACTAGACTGAAAAGCTATGGTAAAATGTTGCTACACACTGATGGCAAAGTACAAGTACATCAAAAACCATATCATGTGACCAATCCTGCTTGGTAACAAAGTACCATTAAGGCTTATAGTGGGGTTAATCTTGTATGGATAATGTTTACACAAGATGAAATGGAGCCCCTGATATGTTTTTGTTACCACAAACTGAGTATGGTCATGGGAACCTTCTGTCTGATAACATACAACTTCAGCAGAACACTCAGTTGCATCTCAATTGTGTCAGAACGGTTTCAGAAACACATGATGGACATCTCAATTGTGTCAGAACGGTTTCAGAAACACATGATGGACATCTGAATATTTGTTCAAGACATATATGTCTTAGACCCAGTCATACCAATTTCCCTGAGTTGGGGATATTGATTACGCCATCAGGGATCTAGATGGATCCCCAACAACTTTGATATTTCATAGCGTCAATGCCATGATCTACCACTGCTATCATTACGAAAGAAAGGGCTGCTACATGCCACTAGGTATGTCTACCTCACTTTCCACAAAAATACACCCAATTATAAGGGTGTAGAGGCTCTATAAAGGTATTATCACAAAAAGCTATCTATACTGCCACATTACTGTTAGACAGGAGCATATCAATATAACTGGCACAACTGAAAGCTATTCACTGAACAAAATTGGACTTCAAAAATAGGAAAACAATAAGAGATGAAAAAGATCCTATCTGCACACCAACAATGCATTATGCATCTTCTTTTCAAGTTTCTTTTTTTTTATTATTCTTTAATAACTGATGATGTACAAAGGGATAAACACTACCATCTCATAAAAAGTATTCTGTTAACTGCAAACAACTGCAATCACATACAACACTGGGCGCTATTTTCACTCATCACACTCTTCTACTATTTGTCTACAGGCAGTATTTCGAATTTTATGTCCTGATGGTAAAGACTCAACAATCAACTTAGATTAGCAATACATTATCTGATTACACAAATTGTCTCCTATTTAGAAACAATGGAACCCATTTAGACTAACAAACCAGTACACATCTGCAACAATTATTACGTGTACCTGCAATGACAGTCTTTGCTGAACAGTGATAGAGTGGATAAGTCAATACCACATAAAAGGGTTATTCACATACATACAGACTCAATATCACTAGTGGATTTCAAGGTGAACAAAGCAAAGCATTTAACTGAACACCACATAATCTTCAGTCCGCCTCTGCTGTTCAGTTCTCAGCATTTCTGGCTGCTATGTGGAAGACCCAGCTTCAGTTCACAGTACTGCCAGGGATATTTCCTTGGTGAGAGGACTGGAACAGGGTGCACTCACAGCCTTGTGATGCCAACTGTGGGGCTACTTGAGTGAGAAGCAACAGTTCCAAGACAAATAAAGCCAACAACAGGCAGGAGAGTGGAATGATGACCCCATATTCCTCTGAACCACATACAATGATGACTGCCAGAGGATGACACAGTGGTCGATCAGTCCTGGTTGGCCCATCAGGGCCAGAACAAATAGTTTTGCTTTGCTTTGTTTTGCTTTACTTTACTTCACTTACCGTAATATACACTAACAATGTTCAGTCTGCATACACTGAAATGACAAAAGTCACATGTTAGCGATATGCAAATATACAAATGGTGGTATTATTGTGTACACAATGTATAAAAGGACAGTGCATTGTTGGGTAATCGTTGACTGGAAATGGTTATGAAACTTCCTGGCAAATTAAAACTGTACGTCGGACCGAGACTCAAACTCGGGACATTTGCCTTTTGCGGGCAAGTGCTCCACCATCTGAGCTACTCAAACATGATCACGACCCATCCTCACAGCTTCAATACTGCCAGTACCTCGTCTGGCAGAACTGAAGCTGTGAGGACAGAGCACTTGCCCGCGAAAGGCAAATGTCCCGAGTTCAAGTCTCGGTCCAGCACACAGTTTTAATTTGCCAAGAAGTTTCATATCAGCACACATTACACTGCAGAGTGAAAATCTCATTCTGTAAATGGTTATCCTTGGCTACTTGGAGAGCATTTGCAGCCATTCAGGGACCTTTTGTTTCCAAACAATAATGGAATTTGTATAGATGACAATATTCCATGCCAGTGGGTCACAACTGTTCATAATTGATTTTAACGACATTCTGGACAATTTGAGGAAATGATTTGGCCAGCCAGATCGCCCAACATTACTCCTTTCGAACATTTATGGGATGTAATCGAGAGGTCAGTTCGTGCACAAAATCAAGTGCTGGCAGCACTTTCACAATTATGCCTGAGTATAGATGCAGCATGGATCACTATTTCTGCAGGGGCTTCCAATGACTCGCTGAGTCAATGCCATGCCGAGTTGCTGCATCATGTCACGCAAAAGGAGGTCTGACATGATATTAGGAGGTATTCCATGATTTTTTTGTCATCTCAGTTTACATGCAGTACCTCACCATCACACACACACACACACACACACACACACACACACACACACTAGATCATTTAGTTGTGGCATTTACTTATATAACTCACATTTTCTTCCAACCATTAATTACAATACCTATGAAAATCCATCATACTCTGTAATTTCTTTACACAAAAGATGGTTTAAGTACTAGAAAAAAATATAAAAATCTTCTCCTTACTGTGTGTGAGGCTGGCAGAAACTGTCGATAAAAGATCCCTTTTGGAAGATCTTTGTTAGCATTTCCATCTCTCACAATAAGACTTGAAATTTCATTCATATCACGGGAGGAATCCACACAAAAATATTCCTTCATGGTCTCTCTCCAGACTGAATTAACAGCCCTAAAATTAAAAATTCTATCAGTAAAATTTTTAACATGGTTTTCTATGTTATTACTGTAATTAGAATCTATGTCATAAATAACAACAGGTGTATAAACAATATTTTCAAAATTTTCAAGCTTGCTCATAAAACCAGTTCTGATATTTACAACAGCATGGCCTTCCTGACACTGGTTTGCAAAACTAAAGGATGAAAGTAACTTTTGCATAATGTGTCACTGCCATCTAACAGCTCGATGAAACTTGGGCCATATGTAGAAAGAACTGCTACAGTATAGTTGTTGTTGTTGTTGTTGTGGTCTTCAGTCCTGAGACTGGTTTGATGCAGCTCTCCATGCTACTCTATCCTGTGCAAGCTTTTTCATCTCCCAGTACCTACTGCAACCTACATCCTTCTGAATCTGCTTAGTGTATTCATCTCTTGGTCTCCCTCTACGATTTTTACCCTCCACGCTGCCCTCCAATACTAAATTGGTGATCCCTTGATGCCTCAGAACATGTCCTACCAAGCGATCCCTTCTTCTGGTCAAGTTGTGCCACAAACTTCTCTTCTCCCCAATCCTATTCAATACTTCCGCATTAGTTATGTGATCTACCCATCTAATCTTCAGCATTCTTCTGTAGCACCACATTTCGAAAGCTTCTATTCTCTTCTTGTCCAAACTATTTATCGTCCATGTTTCACTTCCATACATGGCTACACTCCATACAAATACTTTCAGAAATGACTTCCTGACACTTAAATCTATACTCGATGTTAACAAATTTCTCTTCTTCAGAAACGCTTTCCTTGCCATTGCCAGCCTACATTTTATATCCTCTCTACTTCGACCATCATCAGTTATTTTGCTCCCCAAATAGCAAAACTCCTTTACTACTTTAAGTGCCTCATTTCCTACCCTAATTCCCTCAGCATCACCCGACTTAATTAGACTACATTCCATTATCCTTGTTTTGCTTTTGTTGATGTTCATCTTATATCCTCCTTTCAAGACACTGTCCATTCCATTCAACTGCTCTTCCAAGTCCTTTGCTGCCTCTGACAGAATTACAATGTCATCGGCGAACCTCAAAGTTTTTATTTCTTCTCCATGAATTTTAATACCTACTCCTAATTTTTCTTTTGTTTCCTTTACTGCTTGCTCAATATACAGATTGAACAACATCGGGGAGAGGCTACAACCCTGTCTTACTCCCTTCCCAACCACTGCTTCCCTTTCATGTCCCTCGACTCTTATAACTGCCATCTGGTTTCTGTACAAATTGTAAATAGCCTTTCGCTCCCTGTGTTTTACCCCTGCCACCTTTAGAATTTGAAAGAGAGTATTCCAGTCAACATTGTCAAAAGCTTTCTCTAAGTCTACAAATGCTAGAAACGTAGGTTTGCCTTTCCTTAATCTTTCTTCTAAGATAAGTCGTAAGGTCAGTATTGCCTCACGTGTTACAGTGTTTCTACGGAATCCAAACTGATCTTCCCCGAGGTTGGCCACAGTATAGTACAGAAGGTAAATGAAAGAAATAGACAATGAGATGAACAGAAATGAAACTTTTATTCAGAGACAATAATTACACTGAAATCACAGCGACTCACGATGGTCTCCTGGATATCGCAAAAGGCGAAACGTATTTATTAATAGGATGAGTTATCACCACAGATGGCAATGCGTTCACCGCATTGTGTTCCCATGCTGGACAAAATGATGGTAAGGAGCTCTCATGGTAGCGTTTTCCGTCCCCCATCAGTATGGTCACTACTGGCGAATGGTCACTGGTGCATGCAAAAATACTGTAAGATGTCTTCTTGATGCATCCAACATGTGCTTGATGGGCTGGTTATAATGACATGCAGAGAGACCCTCCTCTGTATGGATGTCACAGAGACGGCGGCCGCAGCATTGGGAGATGACAGTGTGAATCCATTTTGGGGACGAGCAAACCTGTGTACCCAGACAGCCACCCCGGCCCGGAAACAGGATGACGGCTACACAGGTTGGCGTACCTGGTCAGGCCACAAGAGATACAGTGTAACACTTATATTGATTACGAATAGCCTTAGCATGGTACACCTCGATGGTGCTACGAGAGGCAACTGAAAGCAGCATTAGAAGGGATTTGCCTTGGATGTGGATCCGGCTATTATTTGGTATTCATGGAATAATGGAATAGCTCTAATATGTTGAAAATCAGACACCAAGGTCAGCTGGCCAAGTCTTATAGGAATGTTCTGATTTCTTACATTGACAGAACTCAACCTGAGCAACAATGACATGCATCCATTTACAGTAATATTTTGAAAACAGGTCACACATGTTATCAAAAGAGAGTGAAGATGGATTCTGCAGGGGGGGCTAGTTGACAAAGAAGTTGATACACACAAGCTGATAATCAGGATAAGAAGAAAGCACAGCATAAGGTGACATCAGTAAATCCAAATGCATGAGAATGCTTCCACAACCATTTTAGATAAGCTTCCAATTCTTCAACATGCTCATTGTAATCCGGAAACAGTAGCAGATACATGACCAGAGTGGTGACACGCAAAACACGAGTTGCAAGAGACAATGCAGCAGGTGACACAGGTTAAGATGGATCCAAACTGGCCAAATCAGAGGCAGGCATTTGCAATACCTGGGTTTCATTGTGTTGCGCTGTCACGAGCACCTCCTGCTGTGGACTGAGATGCTGCAACATCACAGTAAGAACCCCTTGCTGATCAACCAGCTGGCATAAAAGCTTATCAGTAGCACCATCAGACATTGTAAACGCAACAGATGACTGAAAACCGCATGGAGAACAATCCCACACTAGTCATCACTTGCATTGTAGCTTGCACAACACACAATATACCCAAGATTATTAGTACAATTTTATGAGACTGTAGCATGTATACCAACCACCATAACATAAAGTGAACACAGTAAGATAAGACAAATATATGCAGGCAGTAGTAACATAACTGAGCATGAGTACAGCATGGCAGGGTTTAAATAGGCACTCGCCCGTGGTGGGCTCTATCTTAAGTTCACAGTATTGCCTTTACGCAACACATTCTTGTGGTTGACAACACACTGCTAATGGCACGGCTTTCAAGTGTGCGCACATTACTTCATTTCCCCAGATAATTAATTCTGATAATTAAATGAAATATGCAACTGTCATATTTAAAAACTGGAATTATAGTACTTACCAAATGGCTGTCCCAACACCAGATCCAAAATCTAATAGTGACTTTGGTTGGAATTCAGGAACTCTTTTAGATATCTCTTTCATTATTCTGAACAAAACAGCATATTCCGCAGCTGACCTTCCAATCAAGTACACAAGTGATTTTGTTTTGTCATACTCTATGGACTGCCACTTATATAAATGTTGTTTCAGCACTTTTTGAACCAGTCCCTTGTACTTTTCTCTGAAGAATTCCTTTTCTTCAACACCAAACAGAGGATTTTCAATGCCATCTGTCAAAAAATTCAATATTTATATTAAATTCTAATGCTAAAAATACAATGAGGACCAACATCATAAAATGTAATAATGTAAATTGTAGTTAATTTGGCTGTAACATACTGTGGTGGACATTGAAATTCAGACACTCAGAACCAGAGATGCTGCTTCAGTACCTGAGAAAACCTCAAAATAGGGCCAACCAGAATATAAGTGGCAAATTAGTGACTCTTAAAAAAGGCAACAAATGAGAGTGACCTGTTTTGCACGTAATGTCAAGTATTCTGATTTTTGTTGTCTTAGTATCCATCATTTACAAATTCTCGACGTTTTTGTCTTGAGCAGTTGTGAAGGGGATGGCATATATCCATTTCAAACTAGTCACCCTGCTATTCACCACAGCATATGCATGGTCGGACAGGAATTCAAACCCCCTTAAACCAGACTATAGCCACAGTGCCTTAGCTACTGAATCACCCTACACAGTAAATCTATCTATTATTCATGGCATGTTTCCTTGGATTTTTGGCTCACATATATACTAGTAACACCATCTATAAAAACAGAGATAAGGTAAATGATTAACTTCTAGCTACGTTACCTGTATTTGGGTAATCGGAGGTTTTGAAGGGAAAAAAATTGTTTGTCAGTTTGGTCTGTGAGAATATAATCTGAATATAATCTGACATGTTTTGATAAAAATTTGTATTTGTCTGGTAACTGTATATGTCTTTATTGGCAAAATGGAGTACAAGAAGGTTCTCTACTATGTTTTTTGTATTGAGCAAGATGTGAAACAAAACTGGATTTATTTCTGTTCTTGAAACAGTACACCTATGTGTTTTAAAATCTTTTTGTAAAAGTTCTACCAGCGTAGCCAATACAGAAGATTAGGCATGAATTAGAAATAAGTTTGTACTCACTAGATATTTGGTATTACTGAGTGGTAGCTTGGAGGCTGTTGATTGTTTTGTGTATTATCATTGGCTTGAAAACTTATTCTTTCATCATATGTTAAGAAAAATTTTGGCAGTTCGGTAAGAGATTTTCCCCATGTTGGTCTATTTTTGGAATCCAACACAGCAGCAATTCTGCAAAGGCATGGATTCAGCATATCCTTGGTAAGTTTCTGGATATATATGGTACCAGAAGTTTATATGCAGGTCTACAGTTACATTTACATCTACATACATACTCCGCAAGCCATCGTATGGTGTGTGGCAGTGGGTACCTTATATCACTAGTAGTCATTTCCTTTCCTCTTCCACTCACAGACAGAATGAGGGAAACAAAACTGCCTATATGCCTTCATACAAGCCCAAATTTCTTTTATCTTCATGGTCCTTCTGTAAGATGTATATTGGTGGCAGCAGAATCATTCAATAGCCAGTTCTCTAAATTTTCTCAAAAGTGTTCGGCAAAAGACTGTAGACTTCCCTCCAGGAAATCCCATTTGAGTTCATGAAGCATCTCTGTAATACTTGTGCACTTACTGAACCTACTGGTAACAAATCTAGCAGCCCATCTCACAATTGCTTCAATGTCGTCCTTTAATCCAATCTGGTGCAGATCCCAAACAGTCCCCATTACAGATGAACCACAGTCCTAAAATTGTCCCAATAAACCGAAGTTGACCTTTCGCCTTCCATACCACATCCTAACATGCTCGATCCATTTGATATCACTTTCTAACATTTGCCCGGACATGTAAATGATGTGACTGTGTCAAGCAGGACACTACTAATTCTGTATCTGAATATTATAGGTTTGTTTTTTCTACTCATCCGCACTGACTTACATTTTTCTACATTTAGAGCTAGCTGCCAGCCACCACCAACTAGAAATTTTGTCCAAGTCATCTTGTATCCACCTACAGTCCCTCACATTTGTCATCCCCCATACACCATAGCATCATCAGCAAGCAAGCAGAGATTGCTGGCTACCCTGTCTACCAGGTCATTTACATATACAGAACATAACAGCATCCCGAACACACTTCCCCGGGGCACTCCTGTCTATATCCTTATCTCTGATGAACACTCATTGTCAGGGATAACATATTGGGTTCTATTTCTTAAGAAGTCTTCAAGCCACTCATGTATCTGGGAACCCATACCATATGCTTGTACCTTCATTAACAGTCTGCATAGGGGAACAGTGTCAAATGCTTTCCAGAAATCTAGTAATATGGAGTAGGCCAGGAAATTCTTGTAAATTATCAGCTGTAGGCACTGAGTTGGCACCCAACAGACTCCCAGATGTGATTAATTAGGTGCAGATAAGGCAAATTTGGTGGCCAAGACACCAATGTGAGCTCACTTTGTGTCCCTCAAACCACTGTAACACAGTTCTGCCTTTATGACATGAATTGTTATCGTGCTGGAAGATATCATGACTGTCAGAGAAGACATCAAGCATGAATGCATGTTGATAGTCTGTAATAATATTCAAGTACATCACAGCAGTCATACCACAGAGCTCATGGAAGCCCAGATGAATATTCCCCATAGCATAATACCAACCCATTGTTCTGTGTCTGAGCATGGTCCATTCATCCATTCGTCTGAATGTTGGCATGACCATCAACCTTGTGTAACAAGAAATGTAGCTCATCCAACCAGGCACTGTGATTCATCTAATGATGCAACACAATTCATCTAATGATGCAACATGATTCCATTGATCCACAGTCCAATCTCAACACTGCAGTCATAACTGACTATATCATTATGCAAACATAGAGGGATCATCTGCTGCAGAGACCTATTTTCAACTATGCACACTGGGCAATGTGCTCTGAATGAGTTGCGCCTGGACCAGCACTGTACTCTTTCACAGATCACCATCTATCGGGTTTTACAAAATGGGCAAGACTCCGATCTCCAGCTTCTGTGTTGAGGCGTGCATGCCCAACACATCACTGCCTACCCATGGTCGCACCATCCTTTCAGCACTTTGCATAGATGCTCATGACACTAGCATGTGAACAACCAACCAGCTTCACTTTTCCTGAGGTTCTAGTTACCAGGTTCCAGGCCATAGCAATCCGCTTTTAGTCAAAAATCTACTCACCAAGAGGCAGCAGAAGAACACATGTATAAAACAAAGGTTTTACTTATGCAAGCTTTTGGAGCCAGCGGCTCCTTCTTTCAGAAGAGAGGTGAAGGGAAATGAACTGGAGAACTTTAGGTAAGGGAGTAGAGTAAGAAAAAGTCTCCATGAAGCCCGGATTAGGAGAGACTTGCCAGACAGGCTGAGAAGGAATGACAGATCAGTGTAGACTGCACCAGACGATATTTGGAAACCAACGAACTTAAAAGTGGAAGACAGGGTAATATACAAGACAGAGATTACTGCTTAAACACCACGCACGAGTTAATAAGTGTGAAAACCTTAGTGCATTATATGTAACAGAGGTGGGAGAGCGACAGTGAAAAATATACAGGTCAGAAAATGAAAGATGTAGAAAACTTAAATGGAGTGAAGAAAGTAGTTACCATGAAGAAATGCTGAGTTGGAAGAAATCAATGTAAATTAAGGCCAGGTGGGTGGTGAGAACTGAGGACATGTTGTAACGCTAGTTCCCACCTGCGGAGTTCTGAGAAACTGGTGTCTGGAGGAATAATCCAGAGGGTGCATGTTGAAACAGGCATGGGGGTCACAACTGTCATGTTGTAGAGCATGTTCTGCAACAGTATATTGTGTGTTGCCAGTATACACACTCTGCCTATGCCCATCAATTGTAACTGACAATTTGCTGGTAGTCATGCCAATGTAAAAGGCCAAACAGTGTTTATATAACAGCTGATATATGACATGTCTCATTTCACAGGTGGCTGTCAGTTCGATAGTATATGTTTTCGCCATTTACAGGGCTGGTATAGATGATGGTACAAGTGTGCCTAGAGTAAATCTTGCAAAGGGGACAATCACAGGGGTAGGAGCCATAGGGCAGGGACATGGATGCAGGAGGAGGATCTGACAAGGGTGTTGTGGGGATTGGGAGGGCGATGAAAAGCTACTCTAGTTGTGGTGGGCAAAATCTCAGACAGATTGGATCTCATTTCAGGGCATAATTTTAGGAAGTCATGGCCTTGTGGAAGTACCTGATTAATACATTTAAGATGAGTACAATACTGAGTGACAAGTGGTGTGTTCTGAAGTTGTTTTTTGGAGGGATCAGCAGTACTAGGACTGGATGTGATGGCTCAGGAAATCTGCTTTTGAACTAGGCTAGTGGGGTAATGATGTCCAGTGAAGGCTGTGGTGGGAATGGTGGTGTGTCACTGTAAAGAGTTTGCATCCACACAAATATACTTGCCTCGAATGCCAAGGCTATATGGGAGGGAACATTTGACATGGAAAGGATGGAAACTCTCAAAATGTCAGTAATGTTGTGTGTTAGTAGGTATGATGTGGACAGGAGTGTGTAGCTGGCCTCCTGTGAGGATGAAATTAAAATCATAGACAGTGGCAGGGGATTCAGAATAGGACCATGTGATGCGTAATGGGGAGAAGGTATTCAGAGATTCCAGGAATCTTAACAGGTCAGCCTCACCATGAGTCCATATGGTAAAGATGTCATCAATGCATGTGAATCAAACCATGGGCTGAAAGCTTATGGATTCCAGGAAAGCCCCCACTAAGCGACCCATGAAAAGGTTAGCATAGGAGGGAGCCATCCTGGTTCCCATGGCCATACACTTGATCTTTTTGTTTGTCTGCCCCTCATAGGTGAAGTAGTTGTTAATAAGTATAAAGTTAATTAAGGTGAGCAGGAAGGATGTCATAGATTCGGAAACAGGTGGGCACTGACTGTGGAAATGTTCAGCAGCAGACACACCATGTAGGTGGGGATATTGGTATAGAGGGAGGTGGCATCAATGTTGAAAAGAAAAGTGTGTGCTGGGAGTGGGATGGGCAAGGATTTCAGACAATCTAGGAAATGGTTGGTGTTTTTAATATAGGAGGGAACTCTTTGTACTGTGGGTTGCAGGTGCTGATCAATAAGGCAAAGAGATGTTCAATGGGTACTCTGAAGCCAGCAACTACAGGCCACCCAGGATGATTGAGTTTGTGGATCTTAGGAAGAAGGTAAAAGGTGGGGATTCATTGTTTGCATGAGGTAAGAAGTTCCACGGATTGAGGTGTCATTAGTTCGAATCACAGGGATGGGATCTTGACGGCAGATCCTGTATGTAGAGGTGTCAGACAGCTGGCGTAGATCTTCACTAACATACTCCTGTCAGTCATGTACCACAGTAGTAGATTCTTTGTCTGTTGTGAGAATAATGTTGGAGTCATCAGCTTTTCATGAATGGAGAGCCTGAAGTTCTGCAGAAGACATGTTATAGGGACCTGAGGAAGAATTGTAAAGCAATGTTGAATGTGAGGAATTCTTAGAAGACTTGTAAAAAATGATTTTGAGGTAGTGGTGGTGGATCAAGTTGGGATTGTGATCAGAACTGTTCAAGGTAGGATTCAATGTCAAACCTTTTTTTTTTAATTTTTATTTTACGTGTTCTCCTGCCGCCGCTTGATGATTACATGTTTTATCTGTCCAATTACATTATCTTATGAAAAATTGATTATTTTCACTGTGTTTAGTTGAAGTTGCTTGTATCAGTGGATGTTCCCATTTGCAGCCTGTATCAATTCTAGAATGATTCCCCATTCATATCTGCTCAGCTTATATACTTTTTTTACCATGTCACATGACCACAACACTACCAGATGCCATTCGATCTTGTGGTGGGAAGTGGTCATAATGTTTCAGATCAGTGTAAGTCACTGCATGAGATTGATTTTATGATTACTTCCTTTTTCTTTGACTTCTTCTTCTTCAACACTCACACTGCAACATTAAGCAAGTTATTAACTGTTGATCTCAAGAATGCCACTTTATGTTCATGTGGGTGGCAAAATTAGTTGTGTGTGGTAGTATCGGTAATTGCTTCACAATAATTAGAAAATTATGCTTTTATTTTCTGCTTGGGGTTTTTAATGCTACAGAGTGTGAAAAGGTACAGATTTTTGTCAGAAAATTTTTCAATAAATATTTATGGTGTGAATATTTCTGTACCTGGACCTTTTCTAAATGAACAAGCATTCGTATGTACAGGAGCAAGCAAGTATGAAAAAGATTAATAGTAAATGTGTTTCCATTCAATTTTATTATATATGTGATACTTTTGCATTAGAATGAATGTCATGTTTTGCATCTTTTTGTTCCAACTCAGCTTCTCCTTGTGCAGCACACAGTGGTCATGACTTCTAATGGCCTTTTGCAACAAATATCAGCTTTTGGTAGTCTACCACCAAACAGGTTTCCTTGGACACTAACAACAACAATACATTTAAAGAGTATCATCTACAAGAATAACTGGTTGTCTTAGGACTATCACGAACAATTGGGATCTGGTGACATGGCACATTGTCATCCATTAAAATTGCAATTGTTGTTTTGGAACATGAAGTGCATGAATGGCTGCAAATGTTCTCCAAGTAGCTGAACATAACCACTTTCAGTCAATGACCAGTGCAGCTGGACCAGAGGAACCAGTCCATTTCTTTAAGCACAGCCCACACCATTATCGAGGCACTACCAGCTTGCACAGTGCCTTGTTGACAACTTGGGTCAGCAGCCTACTGGGGTCTGCACCACAGTTGAATACTACCATCAGCTCTTACCAACTGAAATAGGGACTCATTGACCAGAATACAGTTTCCCAGTTATCTAGGGCCCAAACTATATGGTCATATCCCTAGGAGAGGTGCTGCAGATGATGTCATGCTGTTAGCAAAGGCACTCGTGTTGACTGTCTTCCGTTATAGCCCATTATCATCAATTTCTGGTATACTTTCCCAACGGATACATTTGTTGTACATCCAACATTGATTTCTGTGGCGATTTCATGAAGTGTTGCTTGTCTGTTAACACTGACAACTCTATACAGACGTCTTTTTCACAGTCATTAATTGAAGGTTGTCAGACACTGTGTTGTCTGTCGTGAGAGGGAATGCCTGAAATGTGGTATTCTCAGCACACTCTTGACACTGTGGATCCCATAATATTGAATTTCCTAATTATTTCTGAAATAGAATGTCCCATGCATCTACATCCAACAACCATTCTGTGTTCAAAGTCTGTTAATTCCCATCATGCAGCCACAAACATGTCAGAAACCTTTTTTGCCTGAATCACCTGAGTATAAATGACAGCTCCACCAATACACTGCCCTTTTATACCTTGTGTATGCAATACTACCACCATCTGTGTATGAGCATATCACTATCCCACGACTTTTGTCACCTCAGCACATCATACCATATAAATAAAAGTTATTCACTAAAATAACTTCTGGGATATTAAACAACATAATTACACCTGCATTACATTACATTTGGCATGAGAATATTTTAATATACTGCAAGCGAATTTTTGTCAGACGTGTGGTCTTAAAGAAGAGGGAAGATGGAGATGTAGAAACTACACTAATTCCTTTACGCATTATTTGGTGGGAATTTAAAATCAAGTGACACCTTTCAAATGGTTGCATTCTGGCGTTCCATGTTCAAATGAATGTTGTGCTGTAACTCAACGAGTTTTTATCGTGGCTCTCTCTCTCCTCTGCTGTTCCATTAAGAGAATAAAAGCATTTTTCCCAAAGGCATACCATAAGGCAATAAACCAAATTCAATTTTTTAATTACTTTAGTTCAACATGTTAGTGCTCAAGAGAGTATATTCTGGATGTAACAACCAAAGATGTTTTTTCTACCCTTTCTCACACCAAGACCATATCCACAGACCAGCATGATGCTTTACGAAGGAAGGAAGGAAGGAAGGAAGGTCTGGGTTTTTTGTGTCTTATTGAAGACAAGGTCATTAGAGATTGAAAACAAGTTCATATTGAGCAAGAACTGGGAGGGAAACGATTCATGTCTTTTGCAATGGACCCAGCCTAGCATCCAACTTAAGTGATTTAAGAAAACCATAGAAAACATAAATCTGGATGGTCAGATGGGGATTTGAACCACTGTCTTCCTGAAAGCGAGTCCAAAATCTTACCACTGCAGCACATCACTTGGTGGTGCTTTAAGAATAGTTACACAAACCTTTGACATACTTTATCCAAAGATGAGACTGAAATGGATAAGAACTACTCGCAAAAATAAACTACTTTTCCACTAAGTGTGTGGAGTTATTTGCAGCTATTAATAATTTTATACCGGTAGTTTTGTCAGGATTAGCACAATATGAGGTAATTGACCTTTGCTTGATGTGAACAAAATAAGTCTGGAGGTTTCACGGAACAAAACTCTTTATTTCAGTAACAGTGTCCGCCAAACAGATTGAACCAGTGGTTAATCTCTAAGTTGAGTATGAATCCAAACACTTAACTCACAGGTGAAACATTTTGAATGTGCACATAACCCAGGAAGAGGTAAAACAGAAAAAAATGGTCACTGACGCTGTATCCCTGAGAAATTGGTACTCAACAATACATAACAATATGGAATAAACAAAGTCATATAAAAATTCACAAGCCAAAGAATAAACAATACAAAAGAATATAGAACATATTATGAAAAATAGCACCCCTGGTGGTTGGCGAAGAAGCTGTTTGACAGCTGCAACTCATTTGTTAACACAGATCACACACATACAAGACTGTACCACTGAACACTATAACATCGCCAGTTGACACAAACTTCTTAGCAGATGCTACATCAGCCCTCACAACAGAAGCACAGCATCATCACGTAACTGGGCCAGGAAGTGTACATGGTGACCGGAATGAGTTGTGCACTCTTTGTCGGTCAGTGTCGGCTGGTTGTTGCTCCTGCGGGAGGAACTGTGTCACCTGTACTGAAGGTTGCTGTAGTCTCAGTGCTATGGCAGCAGCTCTTCTTTGAACAAGTATGTAGGTTTGACATGGTTAATGGCAACAGTCATTGGCTTGCCGTTTACGACAATGTCTAAAGTCTGTGTGCTTTGTTGTAGGACATGGGCCAGTGATTGGTGGTTGCAGCGGTGGCTTAATACTGTCTGTTCAAAGCATCACATACACACAGTTTCCCAATCACAGAGCACATAAGTTGTTGGAGCACTGTGTCGGGATGTGGTCTCTTGACCGTTGAAGGAATTCCATCTGATTTTGAGTTGGTAGCTGCAGTGAGCTGGCCTCGACCAAGTCCCATGGAAGATGCAGTGGTTCACTGTAGACTAATTCCACATCTCAGGAGTCCAAATCTTGGTTATACATCATTCTTAGACCCAGGAGAACATTCCGTCCACAGTCTTCTGGCTTCTTCTTCAAGTTAAGGAATGAAGGCTTTACTCTTGGAGCATTTCCTTCCTCATCTGATGGGTATGGGTGTGTGTGTTCATCTTTATTTTAGTGTTTGGCTAGGGTGTTTGTGGGACGTGTTTTTAAACATCAATGGGGAAGTTGGTTATACTTATTTTGTGATGTCTATATTACCTATCCAGGAGTGCGATAGGACGTCTATGTAGTCCTCGCTGTTCAAGTGGGACTCCAAGGTCCCTTATAAGGGGGTTTGTGGATGTTGCCGCTTTTTGATAAAATCGTCTGGCGATTTGTTGGTGTCGCTGAAGTACTTCTTTCTCTTCTGCTGCTTTGTGCAGATAGCGGTGTGGGAACAGCGGAGGTACCTGACAGACTCGTCGTAATATCATGTTCTGCAGCGTCTGGAGTCGCTGTATGTACGTTCTCGCTGCACCACCCCACACTTCACAGGCGTAATCAAACAGTGGTTTTAGGTACAATCGGTATATCAGCAGGCCGTTTTCAATGGATAGGGCAGAGTGTTGATTGATAATGGGGTACAGTGCCCCCATACGCTGGTTTATCTTCTGCCGGGCTTCTTCAATTTGTTGTCTCCAGGTGAGTTTCCTGTCCATCAGGACTCCTAAGTAGCGTGCAGCCTCTTGCCACTGGAGTTCCATATCGTAGATGCGGAGTCAGCGTTGAGGCATTGTACATTTCCATGTGAAGATTATGGCTTGTGTTTTTGCCAGGTTAAAGCTGATGCGCCACTTTGCTGCCCAGTCTTGTAGTGCATCGCAGGCACTTTGTAGGCGTGGCACAAGTACTTCTTTCCAGCAGCTGCAGGTAAAGATCATTGTGCCATCTGCGTAAATGGCACGTTCGACTTGTGGAATTGTAGGCAGGTCGGAGGTATAGATGGAATATAACACATGTCCAAGGACGGATCCCTGTGGTACGTCGGCCTTGATTTGTTTTGCAGCAGAGGTCGCATCTTCAACTCTGACAGCGAAGGTATGATCTTCTAGATAGGAGGCAATGAGCTTCACGTACTTGGTTGGGAAGCCGAATCGGCAAAGCTTCCAGATGAGGCCTGAGTGCCAGACACTGTCAAAAGCTTTAATAACATCGAGCAGCACAGCTCCGCAGTATTCTCGATGATTGAATGCAGTGGTGATGTACTCCACTGCCCTGAGTATCTGCTGGGTGGTTGAGTGTCCACTTCTAAAACCAAACTGTTCCGGCGGCAGAATCTCCTCTTGTGCGATGATTCGTTGCAGCCGGCTGACAAGTAGTCGCTCGAAGAGCTTACTAATGTGTGGTAGCAGGCTAATTGGATGATAGCTGGAGGGTTGCTTGTGATTATTCCCAGGTTTGGGCACTGCAACTACAATGGAGTGCTTCCAAGCTCGTGGGAATGTAGCTGATCGAAGTATCCAGTTAAAGATGGCCTTCAGGTGAACGATGGCTGACCATGGGAGTTGCTTTATGATGCGTCCAGGGATAGCATCCACTCCAGGGGCTTTGTTGGCTAGTAACTGCTTAATTTCTTCTTGCACTTCTTCTGTTGTAATGGGTGGAATTGGGTCGTCCTCTTCGTCTGCAGCCTGTAGAAGGGTGGCGACGTCCCTCTCAATGGTTTCCACCCTCTGCTGGTCTATGCAGTCCTGGAATGGCTGGAAGTTTGCAGCGAAAGTGTTAGCCAACATGTCAGCTTTCTCCAGTGGGCTGTAGGCTGTGTGGTCTTCAGAGGTGAGTGGTGGAATTCACGAACTTCTATTAGTGAGGAAGCGGACCAATTGCCATCCAACCAGGTCCTGGGTGAAGGATCGTCAATTTATCGGCCCATAGATGGTTCTTCTGCTCAATGACACCTACCCGTATGACGCGTCGCAGCTGGTTGATTCTCCGCTTGAGGGCAGCGTCCCTGGTGATTCTCCATTCACGGCAGAGCCTGTTGCGGGTACGGATAGCGGCGAGAATGTGTGGCGGAAGGTCCAGCATCCGTAAAGTGGTGGGTTTTGATGGGTGTGTTGTAGCATGAAGTGCTTCAGTAATATTCTTGGTGAAGTGGTCTACGGAGGCTTCGGTGACATCCTCTTCTGTATCTATGACAGTGACCGAGAAGTCAACGTGATCCCGAAACCTCTGCCAGTTTGTCCTCTTCAGATTAAGATGTCCGGGGTAGTAGTCCGGGATGATGTTCAGCCAAAAGAGGACCAGAAGGGGATCAGAATTTAGTTCATGTAGCACTTCTGCATCCATGAATTGATTGTGGGATACCCTTGGTGACAGCGATGTCTATGATGTCCAGTCGGCCGTTGGATGGATAACATGTGGGTTCCTCGGGTCCACAAGCAAAGGCATGAACTTCTTCCATAGCCTGTAGGAGACGTCATCCGCTCTCATTAGTGGTGAGAGAATCCCA
The DNA here is from genome assembly GCF_021461385.2 of Schistocerca piceifrons. Lineage (NCBI taxonomy): Eukaryota > Metazoa > Arthropoda > Insecta > Orthoptera > Acrididae > Schistocerca > Schistocerca piceifrons. Next base: position 759,900,189 of record NC_060138.1, read on the forward strand.
CACAGCATGCTTGGAGTCTAAATCTCCGGCTACAAACAGTTTGCCGGGGTGATGCAGCAGCGTGTGGGCATCATCCAGTTCCAACACTCTCCGTGGGCTGCGGTACAGTGCGACAAAGGTAATAGGTCCAGTCTGGGTTTCAACTAGAACTGCAGTTGATTCTATGTAGCATGTGATTGGTGGTTGAGCTTCGAAGTGATGGATGGAGTTTCAGATGAATATGGCTGTTCCCCCTCCATGTGTTGGGTGTCCATCCTGTAGCAGCAGTAATTTGGAATATTACTGCGGATGCTGCGCTTCAGAAAAGTTTCACTGACCATGCAAATATCTATATTTCAGTCGATGAGAAACTGCTGCACCTCTCGTAGATCGTGCGTGGCATTTTTGGCATTATAAGCTACAATGCGGAGTTCTTCCAGATGTGGAATTCTAGCCATGTTGGGGTACTGCTGAAACTTCTCTTACTGCCTGGACGGCTCTGCTGACCGTTGATTCACCGGTGGTGGTGATGATTACTGGAAGTTGTGAGAGTTGTCTTGTGACTTTTGCCAAGGATAATGTAACTTGCGTCAGAAGTTGCACGATGGCTGAGAAGTCCTGTTGTGGTGCGTGTTGAGCAGCTGGAGGCATCTGTTGTGGTTCCAGTGGTAAGGCTCACTGACTCACTGCAGGTGGTGGTGTAGGAGGCTGAGATCATTGTCTCACTGCGTCAGCAACACTGAGTTCTGCTCGAATTCTGGCTGCTCTTCAGTCCATCAGTGTCGGCCATGCTTTTTCTTCGGTGGTCGGTGGGGCTCGTGGCTGTCAGTGGTGATGTCGAGCACTGGTAGCGGTGTTCTTGTGAAGAGGAGGGAGGCCTCGTTGCCGCCTGCTCTCCTGCTTGTGTTTGATGCATGACCAGAAATTTGCCGGATGCGATCTGCCACAAAGTCCACAGGTGGGCGGTTCTTCCCATTTCCATGTGCATTTCTTTGCTGCTGTGTCCCCTGCCGCATCTAATGCACATTAGGGGTATAGTGCATAGACGCGAGACGTGCCCGAAACCTTGGCAGCGATAACACTGCACTGGTCCCAGTGATTTACGTAGTTTTTCAACTGTAGTGCATAGGTTGTAGAACCTGGTTAGTTTGAAGACTTCCCCGTGAGCTGGTGTATCTTCCAGGATGACAACCCGATGTCCAGTGGGGCGATTTGTGCCTGGCATGCAGTGAAAATCAACACGTGATGCAACAAATCCCATACCTTCAAGCTCTTCTTTGACGTCTGCGTTGGAGAGCATTTTAGGAATCTTATTAAAGAGCGCCTTGATTGTTGGAGTGCATACTGCGGAGAATGTATAATTAGGTATTCCGTCTCATCCTAGCTTATCCATAACCAAGATGTCATCGTCCTTTGATGAAAGGTTCAGCTTCAGCGTGTCTTCACCTGTTTGGTTCACCAGGAACGGCATTTTGCAGTTGGTCTTGAGCCAATTCCATAACTCCTTGTAGTCTTCTTTGTATTGAAGAACTATCAGAGGTACTTTTCGCTGTACTGGTGCTGGTGGCGACAGATCTTCTTCCATACCATCTCCACCTTCGCCTTCGTGGTCATGTGTAGCATCTGAGTCTCGTGGCTGATCCATTCTTGCACACTGTTGTGCCGCTAACGATGATGTAGCTTCTTGTATCGTCTGTCCAAGCCCTTGTAAAGGCTGAAAACTGTTGGAAACCGGAAGTTCCCAGGAGAACACTCAGAAAGATGGAAGTCCAGGATGTACCATGGTACCTAAACACCGTTTTGTGGGAATGGTGCCAGCTTTCAACCATGCCATTACTAGTGGGGTGGTAGGTAATAGTGTTATGATGCACATACCTGCAGAAACTAGCCAATTGGTCAAACAATTCTGATTTAAGCTGCTTCCTTTGATCGGTAGTTACGTGGAGTGGGCAATCAAACCTAGCTGGCCCAATTGACGTGAAGACAGAGGCTAAGGTTACTGTGGCGGTGATGTCCACAGGTGTTGCCTCTGGCCAGTGCATAATTCAGTTGACTGTTGTAAGAAGATGTTACCGGCTGTTCAAGGAGGACTATGGTCCCACAACATCAAGATGTACATCACTGAAACAAGAGGTTGTGCCTGGAAAGTTACCCACTAGCGTGTGTACCTCCTAGGGGACACCACCTTACAGTAGGCACCTTCAGTGCTGGGCAGGAGGGTTTGTTGCACTTCATTGAAGTCTAGAGCTGTGTCAGTGGTAGCATAGCTACTGCAGGGTCACCCAAGGTGGAATGGTCTCGATTGAGGAGCCATACAAAGTCTGTCCCACAACAAAGAGCAGGCAGGGCTCTAGAGGCATAGCGAAGCCAGTTTCCATAGAGCAAACCTATTACAAATACTGATCTTCCAGGTCGAGGGTTGGTCATGGGGCTTACACCATGCTGTAAAAAAACAATATCATGAAAATTCAACAGAAGCTTCAGAAACTGGATGGAGAACATGTATCACAACCCCTGCAAAGGAAACAGATAAAGGACATGACAATAACATCATGGAATGTGAGGACAATGCTTCAGCCTGGAAAAATGAAAGAAATAGCCAATTAAATTTTAAAATTTAAGTACGATGTCATTGGGCTACAGGAAATAAGATGGCACGAACACAGGCACATAGAAAAAACCTGAGTACTCATTGGTATACAGTGGACCAGATGAAAGAACAGGCCAATTTGGAATGGGGTTTATAATAATTAGAGAAGTTAGGAAAAGCCTATTAGAATTTGAATCCATAAATGAAAGGATATGCAGACATAGACTAAGAAGGAAATTTAGGAACACATCAATAGTAAATGCATTTGAACCAACAAAGTAAAAGGACATAATAAAAGAACATCTCTAGAAAGACTTGGAAAAAGTATGCTGTGTAGGGCCTAAATATGACCTGATGCAAGTAACAGAAGATTTTAATGCAAAAATAGGGAGGAATGAACATCAATATGGAGCTTCTGGAAAGTATGCACTACATGAAGAAAATGTAATAATGTGACTATTAAAAGTACCTGCTTCTCACACAAAAGAATCCATCTGGGTACCTGGAAGTTTGCAGTCAATGGAGTAGTCAATCAGACTGACCATATTTTAGGAACTGCACACCACTCCACATCAACTATAGATGTACAGAGCTGCGGAGGACCAAACAGTAACTTAGACCACTTTGTGAGAAAATCAGTTTTGGGAAAGAAACTGTCATTAACAAATGGCAACAGAACAGAAAAGAAGATGAACTGGAATACTGACAAACTGAAAATCCCTGATGAAGTAAAACTAAGCAGAAAGTTGAGCAATGAAGAGACTGCAGTAGGAGTAGACAAAAGGTGGAACAGGATTGAAAAAGCCATTAAAGATGCTGCAAAAGAAATAACTGGCATAGGAAGGAACAGAGGAACACAGGAATGGTTTGACAAAGATTGCAGGCCAGGAACAGAGAAAAAGAACAGGACAAGCATAAAAGTGCCACAGAGAGAAACCAGAAATAATGTGGAACAATATAGAGAATTCAGTAAAAGAGCTAACAGATCATGCAAAAGAAAGAAAAGAGAGTGGACTAAACAGAAATTTCAAGAACTAGAATAGTTAACAGAACAGGGTGAAATAAGAAAGTTCTACCATGCTGTAGGCAAAATAAAGAACAGATTCCAGCCAAAAACAATGACATGCCCCAGTTAAGATGGGAAAATGATGGGGGAGGATAAACAGATAGTGAGAAGAAGGGCAGAGTATTTCAAAAATACACTGAATGCCAGCTTAGAAGCTGAAGAGACAGCTGCACAGTAGGAAAGAGTGGAGCTGGAAGTAGACAAGGATGCCAATAAGGCAAGAATGCCAACACCACAAGAGTCTCCCAGGCTGTGCACAAGACAAAAAAACAATTAAGCCCTTGGGGAAGACAGCATCATCCCTGTATTAATAAAAACTGGTGGGGGCTGTAATGAAGGAACTGCACATATTAATATCTGATGTATGGGAAACAGAACCTATACCAGATAATTGGAAAACTGGAATAACAGTTCCCATTTATAAGAAAGAGGATAGAACAGCTTGTGAAAACAATAGAGGTACAACACTCCTAAGCACAGATTATAAGATCTTCACAAATATATTAGACAAAAGGATACAGAAGTGCGCAGAAGACATACTAGTGGAACATCAGTGTGGCTTTTAACCAGACAGAGGAACAACTGATCAAATATTTGTGATAAGACAAATCATGGAAGAGTTCTATGAATACAATATAGATCTGCATTTCCTATTCATTGACTTACAAAACATAGGCTGTTTCTGCAATAAATGATGTATTCACCTCCAAATAGTAACATCCCACCAAAATCTCCATTTTGTTAAAAGTGTCACTTAGGTGGTTTCTGAAATAAATGATTCAATTGCAAAGTCAGTCATTAAAACATGTAGGTTATTTCCCATTGACTTACAATCATGAAATTTGGCTACAAGCAAGGTTTCACAGACAACCAATGGGAAAAAAATCCGAAAATGGTTAATTTATAACTACATCACATAAAAAAACTTGATTGTCATTTGTTATTCAAATGTCTACCTGTCTGTCCACCTGTTAAGATCCCTTTTTCTTTGAAACGGGTAGACAAATTAAGTTGAAATTTATGTCACATACTAAGATCTATGGTCCCTAGGTGGTGTAGAAAACTTAAGCTTCAAAGTCAATGCAAACAAAAGATGTGACCATTTGCGACAAATTCATTGCTGGAACAAAATATTAGGACACCCTTTTAGAGGTTTCTAATTCACGTAAGATTTCTGTTGCAACAGAGCATAAGGTGTACATGAAATGATTTCATTTACAGATCAATAGCACAAGTGGTTCTTAGGTGCCAGGTATCAACCCATGCTGAAGCACACTTATTAGTACGTGGTGTCGCCTACAAGACAGTCAATTCAGGTGCTGACTCTACCATCCAGTTGATCGTACAGATCGCAAAAACTGTCCTGGGATATGCTATGCCACACCTGCTCAACCTTTTCACATAGTTCTGTAACAGTCATTGGCTGATGAGTGCATGAGTCACTTCTTGTCTCACCGTATCCCACACTTGCTCGATTGCAGGCAAGTCTGGAGATCATGGTGGGCAACGAAATTGCTGCACGTCTTGCAGAGCACACTGAGTTTCATGGGCAGTGTGCGGGTGAAGATTATCCTCTTGAAATAACACAGTGCCATTTTGTTGCATGAATGGCAAAAGAATAGGCCCAACAGCATTCTGCATGTACCCAGTGCTGGTTAGCATCCCGTCTGGAGACAACATAGGTGAACACGAGTTGTAGCTTATACACCCCAGATCATTAGGCCTGGGGTGTCGCCAATGTATTTTAGACAAATGCACTCTATGAGACAGCATTCACTAGGTCTACATTGTCAGTAGGTCTACATTGTACGTGCAAATGACCATCACTTGCATGCATCCAGAGCCTGCTTTCATCACTGAAGACCACAGCTTGCAATTTCATCTTCCAAGTGTTCCTTTGATGGCACCAGTCAAGCCATGCATGTCAAGGTTGTAATGTGAGTGGAAGATGGGCAGATGTGTGTGCTCAAAGTCCCACTGCTAATAACCAGTTCCCAACAGTTCATGTTGACACATCTGTATTCACATGCCCTCTACCTGTGCTGTGGTGGCTATATGATATGCCATTGCTGCCCTTACACTACAACAATCCTGGTGGGCATCTGTGCTATGTGGATGACCAGAACCTCATCTACTAGTGTGAGAATGTTTACATGACCACTGATACCAGCATTGTTGCACAACTGACACAGCGCATCCAACTTATGTGTCAATTCTCTGAAAGTACCATCCTGCCACTCAGTACACCACAATTTGACCCCTTTCAAACTCACTCAGTTGGCTGTAGGAAGCATGAGTGCATCTCTGTGGCATGGTTGCTTGCTTTCTTCACACATCTGCACCATAATTAGCATTCTGACTGTGAGCATTCCCTATTAAAGGGCAGAGACAAATGGTGCACTGGTAGCTATGCCATTATGCTATTTAATGGCAGACAATGATGAAACCATTATCAGTACATCTACTATCACCCATGAGGCATATGCCATCATCAGGTCAAAACTGACAAAGTCTTTCCCAGTGCACTAATTCCTCCTCCCCCCCCCCCCCAATCACCCTCCCCTCTCCCACTCCAAGCAGTATATTCTGATACGTGCAAACTCACTCATCAAAACCTACAGGATACTTCCCATTGACATAGAATCGTGCAATTTAGTTAGAAGCAAGGTTTCATAGTATGTATAATGGAAAATATCTGGAAAGTGATAATTGTAATTATATCAGAAGAAATTTTTTTTTTGTCATTTGCTCTCTAAATGTCTCTCTGTCCATCTGTTAACACCCCTTTTTCTCAAGAACAGGTGGACATACCAAGTTCCAATTTATGTCACATACCAAGGGTCATGGCCAGGTTACCTTCGGTTGACCAAGAATCATTAAATTTAGTGAAAAGCATGTTTTCACGGTACACATCAAAGGGAAAAATCCAAAAATTGTTAATTTGTAATTATATCATAGAGAAAGAAAGAAGCAGTCGTTTATTATCTGAGTGCGTGCCTGCCCGTCCGTCTGTTCAGATCCCTTTTTCTCAGGTAGAGGTAGACACATCAAGTTGAAATTTATATCACATACTAACGTCTATGGTTCCTTGGTGGTGTAATGAATGTGAGATATGGCCATTTATGTCATGTATTTTGATACTCAAAAACTCACTTGTCAAAAACTATAGGGGATTTCCTGTTGGCCAAGAATCATGCCATTTGGAAAGAAGAAGGCTCAAAATAAAGTAAAGTGAAAGAAATCAGAAAATTGTTAATCTGTAATTATATCACACGAAAAAATATTTCTTTTGTCATTTATTATCCACATTCAAACTTCGAATTAAACCATTGTATAAAGTCTCAGAATTCCCAGGACCTATGTCTTGCCAGTATCGATCTTGATAACACGCAAAAATCATCAAGATTCTTGATTCCTGGGATGAATGAACTGTCTACATACATAATTAAGTTTATATGGAACCCTCTCTCCCACCCCCCTCCCCTCCATGAACCATAGACCTTGCCCCACAACGGAGGGGTATCTGTTGAGAGGCCAGACAAACGTGTGGTTCCTGAAGAGGGGCAGCAGCCTTTTCAGTAGTTGCAGGGGCAACAGTCTGGATGATTGACTGATCTGGCCTTGTAACACTAACCAAAATGGCCTTGCTGTGCTGGTACTGCGAACGACTGAAAGCAAGGGGAAACAACAGCCGTAATTTTTCCCAAGGGCATGCAGCTTTACTGTACGGTTAAATGACGATGGCATCCTCTTGGGTAAAATATTCAGGAGGTAAAATAGTCCCCCATTTGGATCATCGGGCGAGAACTACTCAAGAGGACATCGTTATCAGGAGAAGGAAAACTGATATTATACGGATTGGAGCGTGGAATGTCAGATCCCTTAATCGGGCAGGTAAGTTAGAAAATTTAAAAAGGGAAATGGATAGGTTAAAGTTAGATATAGTGGGAATTAGTGAAGTTCGGTGGCAGGAGGAACAAGACTTTTGGTCAGGTGAATACAGGGTTATAAATACAAAATCAAATACGGGTAATGCAGGAGTAGGTTTAATAATGAATAAAAAAATAGGAGTGCGGGTAAGCTACTACAAACAGCATAGTGAACGCATTATTGTGGCCAAGATAGACACGAAGCCCATGCTTACTACAGTAGTACAAGTTTATATGCCAACTAGCTCTGCAGATGATGAAGAAATTGAAGAAATGTATGATGAGATAAAAGAAATTATTCAGATAGTTAAGGGAGACAAAAATTTAATAGTCATGGGTGACTGGAATTCAAAAATAGGAAAAGAAAGAGAAGGAAATGTAGTAGGTGAATGTGGATTGGGGGTAAGAAATAAAAGAGGAAGCCGCCTGGTAGAATTTTGCACAGAGCATAACTTAATCATAGCTAACACTTGGTTCAAGAATCATAAAAGAAGGTTGTACACATGGAAGAACCCTGGAGATACTAAAAGGTTTCAGATAGATTATATAATGGTAAGACAGAGATTTAGGAACCAGGTTTTAAATTGTAAGACATTTCCAGGGGCAGATGTGGACTCTGGCCACAATCTGTTGGTTATGAACTGTAGATTAAAACTGAAGAAACTGCAAAAAGGTGGGAATTTAAGAAGATGGGACCTGGATGAACTGACTAACCCAGAGGTTGTACAGAGTTTCAGGTAGAGCATAAGGGAACAATTGACAGGAATGGGCAAAAGAAATACAGTAGATGAAGAATGAGTAGCACTGAGGGATGAAGTAGTGAAGGCAGCAAAGGATCAAGTAGGTAAAAAGACGAGGGCTAGTAGAAATCCTTGGGTAACAGAAGAAACATTGAATTTGATTGATTACAGGAGAAAATATAAACACGCAGTAAATGAAGCAGGTAAAAATGCATACAAACGTCTCAAAAATGAGACTGACAGGAAGTGCAAAATGGCTAAGCAGGGATGGCTAGAGGACAAATGTAAGGATGTAGAGGCTTATCTCAGTAGGGGTAAGATAGATACTGCCTACAGGAAAATTAAAGAGACCTTTGGAGAAAAGAGAGCCACTTGTATGAATATCAAGAGCTCAGATGGAAACCCCGTTTTAAGCAAAGAAGGGAAAGCAGAAAGGTGGAAGGAATATATAGAGGCTCTATACAAAGGCAAGGTACTTGAGGGCAATATTATGGAATTGGAGGAGGATGTAGATGAAGATGAAATGGGAGATACGATACTGCGTGAAGAGTTTGACAGAGCACTGAAAGACCTAAGTCAAAACAAGGCCCCCGGAGTAGACAACATTCCATTAGAACTACTGACGGCCTTGGGAGAGCCAGTCCTGACAAAACTCTACCATCTGGTGAGCAAAATGTATGAGACAGGCGAAACACCCTCAGACTTCAAGAAGAATATAATAATTCCAATCCCAAAGAAAGCAGGTGTTGACAGATGTGAAAATTATCGAACTATCAGTTTAATAAGTCACAGCTGCAAAATACTAACGCGAATTCTTTACAGACGAATGGAAAAACTGGTAGAAGCCGACCTCGGGGGAAGATCAGTTTGAAATCTGTAGAAATGTTGGAACACATGAGGCAATACATACCTTACGACTTACCTTAGAAAATAGATTAAGGAAAAGCAAGCATACGTTTCTAGCATTTGTAGACTTAGAGAAAGCTTTTGACAATATTGACTGGAATACTCTCTTCCAAATTCTGAAGGTGGCAGGGGTAAAACACAGGGAGCAAAAGGCTATTTACAATTTGTACAGAAACCATATGGCAGTTATAAGAGTCGAGGGGCATGAAAGGGAAGCAGTGGTTGGGAAGGGAGTGAGACAGGGTTGTAGCTTCTCCCCAATGTTATTCAATCTGTATATTGAGCAAGCAATAAAGGAAACTAAAGAAAAATTCAGAGTAGGTATTAAAATCCATGGAGAAGAAATAAAAACTTTAAGGTTCGCCGATGATATTGTAATTCTGTCAGAGACAGCAAAGGACTTGGAAGAGCAGTTGAACGCAATGGACAGTGTCTTGAATGGAGGATATAAGATGAACATCAACAAAAGCAAAACGATGATAATGGGATGTAGTCGAGTTAACTCACATAATGCTGAGGGAATTAGATGAGGGAATGAGACACATAAAGTAGTAAAGGAGTTTTGCTATTTGGGGAGCAAAATAACTGATGATGGTCGAAGTAGAGAGGATATAAAATGTAGACTGGCAATGGCAAGGAAAGCATTTCTGAAGAAGAGAAATTGGTTAACATCGAGTATAGATTTAAGTGTCAGGAAGTCATTTCTGAGAGTATTTGTATGGAGTGTAGCCATGTACGAAGTGAATCATGGACGATTAATAGTTCGGACAAGAAGAGAATAGAAGCTTTCGAAATGTTGTGCTACAGAAAAATGCTGAAGATTAGATGGGTAGATCACATAACTAATGAGGAGGTATTGAATAGAATTGGGGAGAAGAGGAGTTTGTGGCACAACTTGACTAGAAGAAGGGATCGTTTGGTAGGACATGTTCTGAGGCATCAAGGGATCACCAGTTTAGTATTGGAGAGCAGCGTGGAGGGAAAAAATCATAGAGGGAGACCAAGAGATGAATACACTAAGCAGATTCAGAAGGATGTTGGCTGCAGTACATACTGGGAGATGAAGCAGCTAGAGTAGCATGGAGAGCTGCATCAAACCAGTCTCAGGACTGAAGACCACAACAACAACATGGAACACTCAGTCATACTTGCGCCTAGTCAATTTTCTTAGTCATTAATCAGCACACTAATGATTGAGCATTTTTGAAATTTTCATCAATATCAAGGGTACACAGTAAATCAGAGCATGTATCATGCCCCAAACACTATAAAGACTTACATATTGGCACAAGATTGTCAATGAACACACCAAAAAGCAGGATGTCCAGTGATTGTCATATGTTCTTATCATCTTACTTTGCAATCCTTCATTGACACAAATGAGCGTTATGCATGTTTGATAATGATGAAAGAGTTGAAAATGGCCAATCACTAAGGTGATGATTAATAAGTACAACCAATGCAGAAAACTGTTCTGAAGAGAGAAATTAATTTGGACTGTGGATTCCAGCGTACAAAATAAATTGTACTTTATAGATTAGTTTCCTACAAAATACAGGGCAGTCCATAGCTAACTTTGGTTACTATTATCCTTCCTGCTTAAGTGGTTCAAAACACACGTGGTTCAGCCACTGCTGGCAAACCTTTATTGGTTTAATAAAAAAATTTAAAAAAATCTCACTCCTCTGTTTGTTATTCTTGAGAGAATATATGTATGTTTGGAGATATGGGCACATTGATGTAGCCTTAATTTTAATTTTTGGACACAATAATGTTGAAATTTTTTAGCAGATCATTATTTAGAAACTGCATCTTGAATAAAGACTATGAACTCAAATTAGTTCCATTGAAAACTATACTTAGCACAATTACACTGATGGAAGAAAAATTGCAACACAAAAAGTAATAAATGTAGAGTGTTCAAATTTCAATTTGTCTAGGTAAAATATTTGAGTGATTAACATTGCTAGAACACAACTTAATGTGCACACGAGATAAGCCACTGCAAATGTGAAATTCTGATACATTAATAACTGGCATAACTGTCAAAATGTTGGGCTGGAGTTCCATGCCTGTTGGTTGATTGATACAAGGATGGTCAGTGCTCTTTGTGGATGGTGTTGAAGATGCCATCGAATGATGTCCCACATGTGCTCGATTGGAGACAAATCTGATGACAGAGCTGGCCAAGGCAACACATTGACACACTGTAGAGCATGTTGGGTTACAACAGCGGTATGTGGGTGAGCATTATCTTGTTCAAAAACACTCCTGGAATGCACTTCAAGAATGACAGTACACAGGCCATATCACCAGACTGGCGTACAATTTTGGAGTCAGGTGCATGGGATATCTGCAAGAGTGTTCCTGCTGTCAAAAAGATCACATCCCAGACCATAATTCCAGGAGTAGATTTCGTCTGTCCAGCATGCAGACAGGTTGAAGTCAAGTCCTTAACTAGCCTCCTCCCAACCAACACTTGGCCATCACTGGTACCAAGACAGAATCAGCTTCCATCAGAAAACACAACACATCTCACCCTGCCCTCCAATGAGCTCTCACTTGACACCACTGAAGTAGCAAATGGCAGTGGTTTGGAGTCAGTCGAATGTGCCCTACAGGGGTCCGGCTTGGAGCTGTGCTTGAAGTAACTGGCTTGTAACAGTTTTTTGCGTCACTGTGGTGCTCACTGCTGATCAAATTGCTGCTGCAGATACAGTATGACAGAGCCATATGATGAACACAATGGTCTCCCCTCTTAGTAGTGTCACATGGCAGTCCAGAGCCCGGTCTTCTTGCAACTACACATTTTCATGACCACCACTGCCAGCAATTATGCACAGTGGCTACATCCCTGCTAAGTGTTTCTCCAATATCACAGGAAGAAAGTCCAGCTGCTCGTAGCCCTATTACACAACCTTGTTCAAACTCAATGAGGTGTCGATAATGGTGTCTTTGTCACCTTAAAGGGCATTCTTGATGAACATCAACACACCACATCCAATCTCAGATGTAACCAACACTCAACACTGTTACATCATGTATTTAAAGCAAACCTGATACACATCCTCATAGTGGTGCTACTTGCACCACTCTTATGCGACTGGTGCAAAATCTGAATAGAAATCATCTTTCAGATGTAGAAACGAAGCTACCAACTTTTGTCTATGTTGCACAACTCTTTCTTGGTGTTGCAATTTTTTTCTTCTGTCAGTCTATGTACTATATAATCTACCTAAATTTTTGACAGCAATACAATGAACACTATAAAAGAAATGTTCATGATTAAAACACAATTTACAATTGTATAGTTATTTATTGACAAGTCTTTACACTAGCAAGTTTCAGTGACTCAGCCCCATCTTCAGCTGTACCTATAAATTGTAGGTCAAGGCATCCACGTCATAGATAGCTTGTAAGGCAACACATCTGCCATACATGGCTTAACAAGTTACCTTTGACATGGATTCTCTGAACTACTATTTATAGATGCACTTGAAGATGAGACCGAGTCATTGAACCCTGACAGTGCAAAGGCTTCATTCAATAAATAACCATATATCTGTATCAGACATTTTAATGATGAGCATTACATTTAACAGTTGTGGATGTCCCACTAGCAAAAATTTGTTACTACAAGACCACTTTATTCTTTTGTGGGTGGTAACTTGTTATTCATGCAATCTGTATTTATGAGGGAAAAACACACACACACACACACACACACACACACACACACACACACACACACACACACAAAGCTAACACCTACTAGACTTTAAGGAACAGAATACAGTATGCCTTCATTTGAACAGAAATTATATCAGTATAAAATTAATGCAGCTCCATGTCACCTTACATTTATTTTGCACAATGCTCTCAGCTAATGCTGTCTTGGATTTAATTTCTTCAGCATCAGGAGGTGGTCGTCTTCCTTTCAGGTAATTGTTCAGCGCCTCTGCCTGCTCACATAGGGTTTTCAACGAATGTTCTGAAAATATGAAAGTATTATCTTATTTTCTCATATTCTACATCATATGCTGCTCTGAAGAACAAAAATGAAAGTTACACACTGCAATAGATAAAAAAGAAAATTTATAATATGCCACACTTCACTGAAGGATTCATTGACATTGTATGATCACAAACAGCATATCAAAATATGATACAATCTTGTACTCTGCATTTATATAACCCTCTCCTGCGGATAAAGATAAGAAGGAAGAAATGAAACCCGGAAGAAGAACCTGGAGTTGCACAATCCTACTTATAAAGGAATTAAAAAGAACAAGGCACCAACTGAGCACCAAAAAGGAAGTTAACATACAAATCTAAACTTCATACAATGTAAGTAAGTTCCAAATAGCCTGACACAATGATTGCTTCAGCATCTGAAGTCAGTTCCTTCCAGACAAGAGTCTCATCTCTGTTATAGTGTGGCGTCACTCAAGAGGTAAAAGTGATTTACTATGTGCACCATACCATACAATGGATGGACATCCTTCTCATTTGTCACAACAACATTATTCCATGCTGAAAGTGTTATTCAATGTTTTTGTGTCATTTTCACTGGATTCAAAATGTTTATACATGGCCACTGGCAAGATCTCAATAATTTATTGCAATCCCTCTCAACTCATTTTCCTGCCTTTTTTCCCTTTGTTATGTAAGCTCAGTGGTAATATAATTCTCCACTTTAGTGTTATCTTGTCCAGTCTCCAGTGGTGATGAGAATAATTTCTTAATCCATTCCTATTGCATCACTTGACAGAGATTTCACCAACCAAATTACTTTATACCATTGTGACAAAAATGGGAATACGAAATGTCAAGTAACCACAGTGTCAACATAAAATCATCAAACACTGATTTCATGTTTTCGGTTTTATCTCTGTTGGTGATTATCATCAATAGATGGAAACAGTAAGAGTAAACATTATATACTATGAATCACCATAAGTACAACTTATCAAGAACTCTCCATAATTGTGAAACTCTTACCACCAAGGAAGCTTTTGTTTTTGAGAACTTTCATAGTTCTATCAATTTCAGGAAAGGGGGTTAGCAATATTTCTATATTAACATGTCCTTTTGTTTCTTCAATTAAAGTATTTGAGCCTATCTTTTCCACAAGATTAATAAAATGATTATTACAAGCACTATTAATTTGTGAACACAGTTTAGGCACTCAGTTTAATTGTGATACTATCATGAAAACCTGACTTGCCATCCTCTCTCTCTTTCCACTATGACCTGTATAGTTTTAATTTTATCACGGTGTCGTGGTCTACAGTCCAAAGACTGATGTGATGCAACTCTCCACACTAGTCTATTCTGTGCAAACCCTCTTCATCTCTGAATAACTACTGCAACATATTTCCATTTGAACCTGCATAATATATTCATGCCTAGGTCTCCCTCCACAGTTTTTATGCTGCACAGTTTCCTCCATTACCAAACTGATGATTCCTTGACGCCCTGGGACACGTCCTATCAAGCAATACCTTCCTTTATTCAAGTTGTGTTATAGCTATCTTTTTTCCCCAGCCCAATTCAGTATTTCCTTATTAGTTATTATTCTTCAGCACTCTTCTGCAGCACATTTCAAAAGCTTCTATTCTCCTCTTGTCGGAACTGCTTATATTTATTATTAATTTCTGTCCTGATAAAAAGTCACACTCAGTGGAACTTTCAGCCTTCCTAGCCCAAGTGGTTTACACATCAGCCCAGCTGGCTCAAACGAATGTGGTGCCAAGTGCAGTCTTGCTCGCACATAACTTTCCCACACTGTCAGATTAGTTATTTGGTTTACTAGGGATAGTCTTCTAATTATACTTATTAAATCCCAAATAATGCAAATCAATCACTACAGTGTATATGCGGAAAAGGAAAAAAAATTCCCGAATTTCTTCACAGGTATCCCGGTTAAAAAATATACTTTTTCCCGGGCGAAAATACACTTTTTCTGTGCTAAGTGACAGTAGGTTTGCCATAGATTTTCCCTCAGAACTGTAAAACTTATCAATCTTTGAATAGTTAACGTTTTATACACTGGCATAGAACTTCTCGGTGCTTTAGGGGGAGTGGTGGTGGTGGTGGTGGGGGGGGGGGGGGGGGGGGGGGGAGAGAGAGAGAGAGAGAGAGAGAGAGAGAGAGAGAGAGAGAGAGAGAGAGAGAAGTTTTGGAAAGACCTCTGGCAAAAAAAAAAGGAGAGAAGTTTTTGGCAGACCTTTGATGTACAGCAACATGATGCTGCATATTTTCATGTTACATAAGTATAAATTCGAACTGGACCAAACACAGCACATTAGTTCACAGAGCGTTGAAATTGAGATTGCTATGCCCTTTTCTAAACCAATAAAATCTCACGCCACATGGTCTCGCCAGCCAATGACAGCAGATATTCAGAGCATAGGACAGATGTTCAGTCAGCCAATAGCAAGATCACTGTTACATAGCGCAAACACACAAAGAGGAAAAGTTAATGGTTTATATTAATACAGATAGTGTAGCTACAAGAAACGCTGAGCTTTCACGTATGATATTGGTCTCGAAGATTAATAAGCTACAAGAGAAACTAAGCTCTCACATGTAATATTGATCTTTTTTTGCGTGTGTTATACTTTAAGATACATCACACAAATGTGACAGTAAATTTAAAATAATGACATAAATGTGTGGTCTTCTGGGCTCAAAATTCTGTGGCTGGTCCTCAAAGTGTTCAGTTCTAAACGAGAGTCAAATGCTCTGTGATTTAAGAAATTCATCCCACTTTCTCACACGTAACATAATTCATCTTGCGTTAAAGGAAATTTACTTTGAAAGTAAGACTTTTCAAACCACCATTCACAATACTATCCTGAGACTGTTAGGAATATGTTCGTTTTAGCAGTTGCCAGAGAGCTCCAGAAAACAGGCATTATTGTGCAAGCATAGTTGCAGTGATGTGGGAAGCCAGCATGTTCGTATGTATACAGCATTAAGAGATCAACATTACGTCCTAAAAGAAACAGGACATCAGAGGATACTCCAAGAGCATTGGAATTTCATAAACCATACTAAAATACATAATTCGGCTTGAAGTGCACATTGGTTTACCTAGATTCACAATGAAGTAGGTCCTACCTGATATTAAGCTTTTCAGTGTGGTTTTTGGGATGTAAATTTTCTTGGAGTACCAGTACTGAACTATCTCATGTTTGGTTCTTTATGATGGCATAATGCCATACATGGTAGCAGATGAAAACATGCACTTGAAATTCAGCAAACAACTGGATCTAGCCAATACTGTGGAATGAAATACTTTGCTTCAAATAAATTGACTGCCTCACAATTGATGCTTGACAGCTAAAAACTTGGAAATAAAATCAAATCAAAAAACTGGAACTAATAATATATTTTTGCCTTCCATAATTATGTGAATGTATTTTAATTCACTTGATAGCTTCTGGCCACAGAAATCCGTTTTGTTTTCGTTTGACGTGGGAGCTGTAAACAAAGAAGAAACAGCGAAATAAGATAAAGCAAACATGGGTCACGTGGAGACTACCCCCCCCCCCCCCCTCCCCACTACAACTGTAACAATTATTCGCATGTGCGTATCTCGCAGCTGGGATGCGCGAGAAAAATTTTTCTCGGTAGCATCTGGCTGTTGCTGCCGATACAGCTAACAGCCACAATTCAAGTAGCCGGAAGTGGGAGGAGGTACTGCTCATATGCGAGTCTACTGCACATGCACATGAGCCTGCTGGCAACTGCTCAAACAAACCCAATGTAAACAGTTGCGACGTCACGCTCACAGAAAGCAGTTTATTGTTACGAGGTATTACATAGTCTTCATCCTAAGGCCTTTGACATATTTTTGCTATTTGTGTACGCTTGTACATGCACAGTGTTTTGTTGTTATAAATGACGCTTTTCCTTTGCAACTAAAGTTCTATTTTTTCCTCTCATTTATATTTTATTTCTGCAGTATTATTCTCCAGTAGCAGGATACAGTAGCATTCTTTGCTAGAGTATCAATACTTGCCAGTCAAAACTTCAAAAATTTAACTGAAAAGTAAAACAGTGAAAAATTCCCGGAATTCTGAAAAATTCCCAGGTTTTTTCCGGTTTTCTCCCAGATGAAGAAATTCCTGGTTTTCCCCCAGATTTCTCAGTTGTCCCGGGTCGTATACACCCTGATCATATGTTAACAAAATTGAAGGAAATGCATTCCTGTAGGGAGGAATCACTGATAATCCCAATGTAAGAATCCATTAACACATGGTAGTATTAACATAGTACACAACATCAAAGACTTACATCTTCGCCCTATAAGTTTTAGGATGTTGCCAACAGATGTGAGGTATGCCACAGCATATGCATCACACTGGATTGAT
The DNA here is from genome assembly GCF_021461385.2 of Schistocerca piceifrons. NCBI lineage: Eukaryota > Metazoa > Arthropoda > Insecta > Orthoptera > Acrididae > Schistocerca > Schistocerca piceifrons. The sequence continues at coordinate 759,917,780 of NC_060138.1, forward strand.
AAATATGGTATAGCAAGGTGCACAGCACAATGGGCTATTGAGCTCGGGGAGGGGGACTAGGGAGGGGTGGGGGGGGGGGGGGGGGGGGGGAGCTGGACTGCTAGCACACCACCTCTGTTGCAGTGGGCTGAATTCAGCTTGCCAATGAAGCTGACCAGACAGGCTAGCCTATGGCTTGAACAGTGCAATACATTTCCTGTTCACAGAACACATTTAACATTAACATTTCATTCTTAGTCCCCTTCATAGCTGAATAGTCAGTGCATCTGACTGCTGTGCTGAGGACTAGCAGGGATTTCTCCCTGGTGGGAGGACAGCAATAGTGTGCACACAGCATATGAGACCAACTGAGGAGTAACTTGAGTGAGGAGTAATGGCTCCATGGTTGTGGAAACCAATAATGGGCAGTAAAGAGTTTTGTAGACAAAACAATATATCATATTATCATTAATAAGATACAGTCATTTCCAAGCATGAGGATTGTTTCTGTAAATATAATGGTCAAAATAAATGTTGCTTTATTGTCAATACTAGACATAACAGAAAACGTAGCTGATTTTGT